>NW_027069707.1:640799-645042 GCF_002906115.3 Quercus suber | reverse complement strand
TTTCCATTGTTTTTATTTTTTTTTTTTTTTTTTTTTTTTTTTTTTTTTGCCACCTTTGAAACAAAATCTTTCCAGATCAGGATTCGTACCAGTAGGTTTATTGTTAGTCACTTTAAACTCGATGCTTTATAAAAGTTCGCACTTTTTAAACTTTTGATTAGATAACTAAATGAATATGAATGTTGCTTAAAAAAAACACACACATTGTTTACATTAAACTTTAGGTAGATGGTATAGCTTTCCATATGAGAAATTCATAAATGAGTGTGGATTAAAAAAAAAAAAAAATTGTTTAAGTTGTTGGTGTTATCCCTTGAATCCTCTATATAATTGATACCTGCCTTTGTAATTAATATTTAGGATATAACAGCCTACAACTCTTTGGTATTCTTTCTGTTTGGTGGAAAGTGAAGTCCTTTCATTTGTAGCATTGTGTGGTGGTTATATGTTTAATATTCAATTGTAGAAGTCTTAAAATAACATTTTGCAGCTGAAGGTGCTATTACTTTACAATTTGATTAAGAATTTAGCAATGAAAACAATTACCACCTGCTATTGATGGCATTACAAAACTTGAGTAGACTTTGCCCTTACTGTTTTTAGTAAAAATCCTACCTCTCAGTCTTCAATTATATCAGAATCATCTATGTTATGAGTCAATTTCTATTTCTACTTTGTTTCTTGAGGAAAATAAAAAAGGAATTTATTTTTTTTTAATTTGATTTATGTATATATCTTCATCAATATTCTTAATGTGACTCACTTATCAAAGACAAAAATAAATAAATAAATAAATAATAAAAATAAAAAATTTAAGGCTTTTTAAAACAAAATAAATTCATGCCCGGTCATCATTTACTTCTGAACTCTAATTTCAATGTAGGTGTGAGGAAGAATGAAGGTTATTATTCATTTGATGGAGAATTTCTATTCGGACTCATTAGAGAAATTTGTCATTTGTAAATGTCATAAATGTCATATAGCTTGATTCAAGAACTTCAATTTAACACAGAATTTGGCAATTTAGATGATGTTCTCTCTCTCTCTCTCTCTCTCTCTCTCTCTCATATCAATTTGTACCAACAAGATATTTATCTCTCTCTCACAAGTTAACCATCTCTCTTGGCCAAAATGGCCAAATACCACTATTTGGAAAAATATGTAGTGTTTTACCACTATTTAAGAAATATTTAGCAATCTATCACTTTTTAAGAATTCTATTTTGTGAAACTCGAGTTTAAAATGGAACTATTGTAACACCCCAACCTATTTGCATAATTACTTTTATGGGTTTATATGCTTATTATTATCTTAATTACTTTTAAGAGCATGAAGCTTTAATATTGTGATATTATAAAACATATATGCTCTTTTAATGTTATGGAAAGAAGTTTATAAAGGTAAGGGTTTATATGTAAAGTTATATTATTGTTTGGGGCTTGCTAGAAATATAAGTTTATAAGGGGTGAAAAGTATAAATGCCAAAAGTTGAAAAAGTGGGTTGTAATATTTTCTTTCCCTAGCATTACACGTACCCCAACCCAAAGTCAATTACCTTATCCTTTCTTTTGCTATACTAGAAGCTTCTTGCTTCATCCCTTTTGCTCTTTCTTTTCTTTTTCATTTGCTCTTACACGGCTGCACATCTCTCTCACTCTCTCACCGAAAATCATAAACATCTCTCTCTAAAGAAGAAATTGAAAGAGTAACACTAAAGTTTTAGCTTCAAAGTTTGTAGGTAAGTAAATAAAACTTCAGCTGATTGTGGGTATTTTGATGGTGTGATTGTTTTGTTTATTTTCCCTCTTTATTCTCTAATTTGATTTTGGAAGTTGAACTTGTGATTCTGTCTGAGTAATTTGAAAGTTTGATGATATTGTGGTCTATTGGATGCTTATTAAGGTATTTTAATATGTATATTATAGGTATAAAAATACATAAATGAAATGAAGGCCAATTGCTATTAGTTGATGATTTTGGTAAGAACGTGTACTGAAGCTGTCACTGTGACAGATTTGGTGTTTACAACAAGAAAAATATGTATTAAATCATATTCTATGAATTAGAATGCTAGGACTAGTTTTTATGAATCCTAAGACATGTGTGGTTGTTACGGAAGTGGTTTCACATCATTTGGATGAATATAAAAATAATGGTTTGCAAGAAATTCTGTCAGGACAAATTTGAACATGCTACCTTGTATGATTTTTAGTAAATCATGATTTTATTTTTTGACTTTGAAATTTTTATGGTATATACTAGACATACATAGGAGTAGTTCTATAAAATTTCATGACTTTTGGATGTGATTGGACTGCCCATTTGCATTTTACAAATGGGGCATATGCTGCTGAAATGAGCAGTGAACAACATATGCTACACCTGACTTTGTGGATTTAATTCTCAAGTTAAGGTGAATATTTTGAGCTATAATTTAACATGCTCATCCTTTGGTATGTTTGGATCATATATAAATTTTATGCCTTAGTTTCTCTATGGTTTGGGTACATAATGTGTTTGATGATTGTATCATGTGCCTTGGGAAACCTTGTGTGATGGGAAATAAGGATTTTCTTGAGTTTGAGAGTTAGGTTGTGATTGAGGTATAAGTTTATATATTAGGAAGAGTTGGTCAGTAATAAGTTTTGGTTTTTCATTTACGTGACAAGAACGAGAACATGAACACTTGAGCTCCTCTTGTACAATCTCTCGCGTCTTCTATTTTCAGGTAAAGGATATGTGACATGTGCGTTTGATAAGTATAAAAATTATTTAGAAAACTATTATGCATTAAAACCTTTTTATTAGAAATATTGCATATAAGCATGATTTAAGTAAACTATATGTTCGTGAGTTGTTCAATCTTATATACATGATAATTTTAGCATATTGATGCTATTAGTTACATCACGAACATAATATTTAAAAATGAAGTGAATATGCTACTGTTTAGAAAAGTATAGTTTTTAGTCATTCCATTGTTATGATTTGAACTTAGTGAGTAGGGGTTATGGTACTAGTATTTACATGGAGATTCTGTTTGGCCATTAAAAGTAGGACTGGCTCTGCTGTACCTGCCCTTGTTGGTAACGGCCAACTTGTTCATTATGATATGATCCAGGGATTACCTGGCATTGTGGGGAATGCTGGATGCTTAACACTCTGTGCTGGAAGCCTCCCAAAGTTGTGAAAGACTTACAATTGGACTAACTAATACGTATTATAAATGAGCTATTAAGTTATTTGGAAATTATAAAAAAAAAAAAAAAAGTATGATGATTAGAAAGATATGTTGAATATGTTATAAGTCTGATGAGAAGTTTATGATAAGGTATTTTATAGTCTTGTTAAAGATAAGGTTACTAAATTATGTTTATGTTCCTTATTATGTCCTTTTGTTATTATTAAAGGAAAATGAAGTATTTCCATCTAAAAGCTTGTAAGTTATTTTAAGAACAATATGAACAGTATGAAGGCTATTTTATCAAAGCTGGCATATCCATAAAATATTTGGTTTACATGCATTCTTATTAAAAGCCCATGGAGCGTAAAACCTTACTGGGCTTCGCAGCTTACCCTATTATATTTCAATGCACAGGTTCTTCTTGGAAGCAGCGAGAGTATTAGAGGTGGCAAGGATTTCGTGATTCTCGTTTGTTAGAATGTATAGTTAGTTTTTGTTGTATAGCAGTTTAGCTCTTTTGTTGTATAGGAGGAATCAAGATGTACAGGAGGAATCAAGATGTACTTGATCTTTGAGCACAGATGTAATTATGAACCTTAATTTATTTTGAATCCCAGTTGTATGTCTTTGGGGTTAAGTTTGTAATAAGAGTTTTGCTAAACATTTAGCTATGTAATATTTACACGAATACCTGAAGTTTCAGCCAAGTGGTAATCTTGCAAGGTTCAAATGATATGAAGTTCAAGGTTTTCATCATTTTTTTTTTTTTTTTTTGTTGTATATTATGGTTTTTATGTAATAACATAAGCAGGAATTCAAGAAACAAATTCTTGATAAGCACCTTCAGTTTAGGTTGATTCGTGTTAGTATTAAGGTAAACTTGATATTAACATGCCGGTCATGCTCTAAACTCTGAAGCACAGGTTTGGGTCGTGACACCTACCATGTAAGAAAAACACCATTCCCCACAGCACTCACTTGGCCACACATTAGTTACCTTCAAAAAAAAAAAAAAAAAAAAAAAAAAAAAAAAAAAAAAAAAAAAAAAAAAAAAAAAAA
>NW_027069707.1:627531-634981 GCF_002906115.3 Quercus suber | reverse complement strand
ATCACCTAAAACTTACCCAAGGAGAGAAGCTCGGGCATATAGGTGTCTCATGAGTCTCTAAGTATCAGTTTTTGTTCTCTCCTCTGGGTCGTATATACTTGTTAGTCTCCATATAGTGAAGTCTGTGTGTGTACGGTCACATTAATATGGTTTAGTGAGTATGTTTGTGTGTCACAGATCCCCCCCCTCCAAAGTAGTTTCAATCCACCCTTATGCCCGTTGCATGAAACAGCCAGCATACCATCAAACCCCAATTCCGTCTAATTAGTTTCACCTCACTGTCAGTCAATTTTGTTTCCATGAGAACAAAAAATTGTGGACCTTTTTTCCTCACCCAATTCAGAGAGGACTTTAACTGCCCGACAGTTCCCAAGCCCTCGGTAGTTCCAACTTAGGACGATCATTGCGATCGGCAAGGTTGAACCTCAACCTCCACCATTGATATTCCTTTTGTATTTTCCTTTCATCCACCTTGCATTGCTTTGCATAATCATACCCATGGTTGCTCTTTCATTCTGTCTCTTGTGCCCACTTTCAGAAGAGTAGAGTGTGAAGGCTCGGGTGTGTTTTGGTTGGGGAAGGTTTTGTTTTTGCTAGGAAAGTATGGGTTTTTTCCGCATGTGTTTTTTTTTCGTAGTTTAAGTTGGTCACATAAGGTTGGTGTGCCTAGGGTTGTGTTTCATTTTGTTTAGCACCGTATGTAATTAGACCTAGGAATAATGTGTTGGCTTGATCCTCGTGCTATTAAATGTGGGTTTTAAATTTGGTGGTCCAAAAGTGGAAAGTTTTGGCTATCCAGGTATGGCTGTGTTAATGTGGCGTTATGGGATTGGGAATTAATGGTGTTTGAATTCTGTAGGTTTGAAACTGATGTATTAGTTGTGGCCAATCGTGATGACGTGGTGAAAACGTGCATGCCTTCATGGGATGTGATTGGGGCATTAAGTATGTGTTTGGAAGCACGTTTTGCACTTCCCAGCACGTTTGCGTTTCTCTCTCTCTCTTTTTTTTTTTTTTACTTTTCAACTTTCCCAGACGGAAAGTTTGACTTTTCCAGTGTGCAATATTCACACTTTTTAACCACTTTTTCATTAAAAATAAGTCCCACAGTACTATTCATACATTTAAAAATTATTTTGCTACAGTGTTTTTCAGTTTTCAGTTTTCAGCTATATCCAAATGAACCTTAATTTGCATGATTGAGTTTCCGAAAAAACCAGGTTGGCATTTACTTGTACGTTTATCAGGTTTGAAACTGATGCAGTAGATATCAGGTTGGCATTAACTGTTTTACTTATCGGCGAAATACCGGATTTTGGTTTCACAAGTGTTTCGGTATCAAGTTTGCTAGGAGTAACGATTTCCGACAAAGGGTGAATGGTGGTTTTTGGTTTGGTCCATGGGGTTCGTTGGTCGTTGGATTCGATCTGCATGGTGCTGAGTTCCATCTGCCTCCATTGGTCTCCCCCTTATCCCCACCTTAAGCCATTCACCATAAGGACGAGCTCCTTCCTCGGCTTCTACAGGTGACAAGCAGTCCTTGTGATCATGGCCTATCCAGCCACAACTGAAGCACCAACCCACCAAACGTTCATACTTGAATGCCACACGTGACGTCTCTCCTTCTGAGCTAATCACAGGACCTCCCCGCCGGAGTGGTTTATCAAGTAGGACCTCTACTCATATCCGCAGAAACTTGGCCTGGTCAAAGTTGAAAGCTTTACAATCGACCTCCACCAAATCACCAATACTCCTACCAATATCCCTTCCTGCCTTTTCAGTAATTAGATCGAACGACAAACCCCAAACTTGAATCCAAAAGGGTAGTTTTGAGAAGGTGACTAAGCTGGCGGACATCCCTTTTTCCCATCTTCGCAAAGCCAAGAGATGGTTGTCAAAACACCAAGGTCCGTTATTCCAAACCCACAACAATTTCCTTTCCATCAAGAATTTGAACTATAATATCCCCTCACCCACTTCAATTATCTTCATATCCTCACCCAATTTCCACATAGTCCGCAGCAAGTTTTTTGCAACCCGTAAGTTTATTTGCTTCGATGTGAGAAATCTCCCAATGAGGCTTAGGGAGAATTCCTCTAAAATTTTGTCTCTCTTCACTGATCGGATTGACATAGCCTCATCTTCCTCCGTAGTGAGTTTCATGTGATGTATACGTTCAAGCACTTCAGCCTCCATGGTAGAGTCTAATGTTTGCCTCCTTACTGTCTGGACACACTCTCCTAATGGACACACTCTTGTACTTCCCTCGTGATAGGAAGAAAAAGATGGAAAGTAGAGCTCACAGTATGTGAGAAGTAAAGCTCACCTGCGTGAGAAAAAATGTTAATTTGTAAGGCTTGAAATACATCAAATTTCAATCGTCCCCGTGGTCATAAAGGTTGCAGACTTGCAGTGGTGAGAATTTTGATTTGATATATATATATATATATATAAATTTATTAGCTGTAATATATATTTCGGGAATTTCATATTTAGGTTATTTTTGATATCGCTCATTTGAGTGGGGTGGCTATCGTGTGATTTGNATCCCTTAATCACACCTTTATCACCTTGATCCCTAAAAATAACTCTCCTGAACATGCCCATCAATTTCGCCCTATTAGTTTGTGTAACGTGTTGTATAAAATTTTTTCTAAAGTTTTAGCCAACCGTTTAAAGAAAGTCTTACCCTCTATCATTTCTGAACACCAATCAGCTTTTACAAAAGATAGACTAATATCTAACAATATAATGGTGGCCTTTGAAACTCTACATTGTCTGCAAAGATATAATTCGAGAAACCATGGTTATATGGCTGTAAAATTAGACATGAGTAAGGCTTATGACAGGGTGGAATGGGCTTTTTTAGAAGGAATTATGAGGAGGATAGGGTTCAACGAAGGGTGGATACATTTGATTATGTTGTGTGTTAAAACTGTGACATACTCAGTGTTGGTGAATGGAGAACCATGTGGCATGATTCACCCAACTAGGGGTATAAGACAAGGCAACCCCCTCTCCCCTTTCCTTTTCTTGCTTTGTACTGAAGGGTTGAATGGGTTGATAAAAAAAAGTGGAAAGGAATGGGGATATCCATGGCTTCTCTCTTTGTAGAAGAGGCCCTAAACTAACACACTTGCTTTTTGCAGACGATAGTCTTCTTTATTGCAGGGCTACAATGGAGGGGTGTGACAAGGTGTTAAACATGTTAAGTGACTATGAAGATGCTTCCGGCCAAAAAATTAATAAGAGCAAGACGGCACTTTTCTTTAGTAAAGCTATGGACGGTGCTATAAAGGATCAAATCAAAGAAGCATGGCGAGTTCCAGAAATCATGCAATATGAGAAGTATTTGGGGCTGCCATCCTTTGTGGGGAGAGGAAAGAAATCAAGTTTCAACTACATTAAAGAGAGGGTGTGGCGAAAAATCCAAGGTTGGGAAGGGAAGCTACTTTCCCAGCGGGTAGAGAGGTGTTGATAAAGTCAGTCATCCAAGCCATTCCCACTTGTACAATGGGATGCTTCAAAATTCCAATGGGCCTATGTAATGAGATCGAAGCTATGATAAAAAAAATTTTGGTGGGGTCAAAGAGGCAACCGAAGGAAGATACATTGGATGAAACAGGATGAGTTGACAAAGTCTAAAGATGTAGGTGGTATGGGCTTTAGAGATTTGGCAAAATTCAATGACTCTCTATTAGCAAAGCAAGCATGGCGCCTTTTACATAATCAAAATTCCCTTTTCTACAAAGTTTTCAAGGCTCGGTTTTTTCCTAATTCAACTATAATGGAGGCAAAGGAGTCTAGGATGAGTTCTTATGCTTGGAGGAGTATACTTGTAGGAAGGGATGTTATTCACAGGGGAGCTCGATGAAGAGTGGGCGATGGAAAAAAAAATTAGAATTTGGCAGGACCATTGGCTGCCAAGGAAACACCCTCCACTTGCACTATCTTGTCCCTTGACAGATTTTGAAAATGCGACAGTGGATATCTTAATAGACCCACGAAGTAGGCAATGGAATGTAGATATGGTGGATGGGCTGTTTAATACTGAAGAAGCAGAAATAGTAAAAAGCATTCCCTTAAGCCAGGAAGCAGTTGAGGATATCTTATTTTGGCCTTACTCTTGTGATGGAAGGTATAATTGTAAAACCGGGTATAGATTCTTGAAGGAGGAGGAGGAGCTGACTGTAGAATTAAGGGAGGTTACAAACGAAGACAAGTAGTTTTGGAGGAGATTTGGTGTATAAAGGTTCCACCAAAAGTAAGGAATCTGTTGTGGCGTGCTTGCCATGAAGCCATGCCCACAAAAAGTGCTCTGTTTCGCCGCAAAATTTCGCCAGATCCTTTATGTGTTAGATGCCAAGCTTTAGCCGAGACTCCATTGCGTGCCTTGTGGTCTTGATTCGGTGTGGTCAGATACGGTGCTATGGAGCAACAGGGGTTCAATGCAATTCATGGACTTCAAAGAACTCTTATCATGGTAGATAAAAAACAAAAACCAGCTTGAGCTTTTCACTATTACAGTCTGGACAATATGGAATCAGCGGAACCGGGTTCGGGTTAACCAGCCAGCGGATGCACTTCACCAGCTTGCCCACCTCTCCAAGGTCTGGTTAGAGGATTACTGTGGCAGGCTGTTCAGTCCAGACACACAGGTGCTACAGGTCCATCGCTTAGAGAATCGGTGGAGACCGCCACCATCAGAATTTTACAAAATTAATTTTGACGGTGCGGTATTTCCACGTGAGAAGAAAACAGGGGTTGGGGTCGTGATTAGAGATCACAGAGGCCAGGTCATCGCATCTAGTTCAAAGCTGGTTCATCAACAACTTTGCAGCAACGGGATTGAAGCGTTGGCAGCTGGTTGTGATCTCTCTTTTGCGCTGGACGTTGGTGTTAAACGAGCCATCTTGGAAGGAGATTCTTTGAGTGTGATTAAAGGTCTGATGGAGGAGGAAAGAATGCTAGTGCCTTTGTGTTTATTAATTAAGGATGCAAAAAGATTGTCACACAATTTTGATGAATTTTGTTACTCTCATACAAAGAGGGAATGTAATGCGTTAGCTCATAATCTGGCTAGATATGCTGTAAGCATACCAGATTTTTTAGTATGGATGGAGGAAGTTCCATCACAATTTCAATATGTACTTCAAGCCGACTCTGTAGGCTTATTTCAATAAAATAAATTCCATGGTTGGACCCTCAAAAAAAGATTTGTTTCATTACTATTCTTCCATCAAAGAGTTTAAAACTTATATTTTTAAGGTGTCAAATGAGTTATACCAATTGAGAGTTACCTAGAAATTGTTATTCACTATAATGTCTTTCACAAATAAAATTCTTATGACATGAGTTTTCATTTATCACTTAAATGTGGGCCACAAAGTCTTCTCAAAATCTTATGTTCTCCCACTTGGCCCACATGATATTTAAATAACTTGATAAGTGATATTCATTTAATATGGCTATGATATAACTCATGTCAACTAGTTGTGAAATACTCTCACTCAAATAAAAATTCCAATACATGAAAAATGGTGGTAATATCCTTAATTATAATGAGTACCTCCTTCTATGTATTATAATATATGGTAATCTTTATATGAGTACTTTATGAGCCATTAATTCTTTATAAATAGACTACCTATTAGCCATTTGGGTCCTCCTTTATACATCCCCCACAGATATATCATCCTTATTCCTGTAAAACCAAACTCAATCAGAGTAAGACCGGTGGAGACCGGCCTAAGACCCTCCGATGATGAAGTTAGAAGGCTGGAACAGAGAGGGAATATGTCTAAGTGTTTTTTTTCCTTCTCCAAAATGAAAGAGTCTGAATCCCTTACCTCTACGTAGAATCGGGTTTATATAGCACATGGAACGGTTATTTTCTCTGATAACCGTTCCTATTGTCGAGGAGTTCATCAAAATCGGAGGTAACTTCCATAACTTCCGTAGAAGTTGCTTCATCTGAACCGGTGTCTCAGTACGAGTAATGGAGGTCTTGACTTATTGGTGAAGTCATGAATGCTTCACTCGTCCATCCATATCCAGGGGTGGACGTGCCTTAGCATGGCCATGCCTTCCTCGTCCGTCCTTTGGGATGGACGAGACCTTGTTCGTCCGTCCTTAAGGACGGACGAGGCAACTTGGCTGGGCCATCCTTCTGTTTCCTGTAGACGAGCCATATGAACAATTTTTCAGTGGTGGTGTTTTATGTCATCATCAGCTTCGACAAAAATTTTTAACGTACAAGCCAGCGCTTCCATGCTTGACACACTCTTCCCTATACCCACATACATGCTATCTTCCAAGTTAAGATCCAACGAATACAAACTACTTACCTCAAACTCTTATTTGATCATTTCCGTATGTACTAGTCCATGATTGTTGACCTCAATGATCTCACTTGCACTACTACTCTCTTCCTCAATCTCATTCACACTGCTTTGTGTTAAACTGCTTTGTATACCTGGAAGTTGTAGATGTACTAGCTTCATAACTAAATGTTTGCAGTATAAAAGTCTTTTGGACATACAGTACTTTTTAGCTCATTTGGTGTTTAATTATATATTTCTCTTGTTTTTTTTTTTTTGTTTTTTTTTTTTTTTTTTTTTTTTTTTTTTTTTAATGTTTTGGACACATATTTGATCATTTTTGGAGAAGAAAATATAAGATTTTTATTTTGTGCACATAAAGTATATTTATTAAGTTAATTATATATGTGGATATAATATTTAAGGATGATATATCTGTGGGGGATGTATAAAGGAGGACCCAAATGGCTAATAGGTAGTCTATTTATAAAGAATTAATGGCTCATAAAGTACTCATATAAAGATTACCATATATTATAATACATAGAAGGAGGTACTCATTATAATTAAGGATATTACCACCATTTTTCATGTATTGGAATTTTTATTTGAGTGAGAGTATTTCACAACTAGTTGACATGAGTTATATCATAGCCATATTAAATGAATATCACTTATCAAGTTATTTAAATATCATGTGGGCCAAGTGGGAGAACATAAGATTTTGAGAAGACTTTGTGGCCCACATTTAAGTGATAAATGAAAACTCATGTCATAAGAATTTTATTTGTGAAAGACATTATAGTGAATAACAATTTCTAGGTAACTCTCAATTGGTATAACTCATTTGACACCTTAAAAATATAAGTTTTAAACTCTTTGATGGAAGAATAGTAATGAAACAAATCTTTTTTTGAGGGTCCAACCATGGAATTTATTTTATTGAAATAAGCCTACAGAGTCGGCTTGAAGTACATATTGAAATTGTGATGGAACTTCCTCCATCCATACTAAAAAATCTGGTATGCTTACAGCATATCTAGCCAGATTATGAGCTAACGCATTACATTCCCTCTTTGTATGAGAGTAACAAAATTCATCAAAATTGTGTGACAATCTTTTTGCATCCT
>NW_027069707.1:605195-617566 GCF_002906115.3 Quercus suber | reverse complement strand
TCATAATATAAGTTCATAAAAAATCAATCTTTCTAATTAATTCAAACAATATACTCTAAACAATTTAGGAAATCATCAATATAGATTTATGCATGCATAGAAATTTTTAGTCACTATATTTATTTACTTATTTATGGGGAATGTTAATCAAGTAGTACGCAATAAAGTTGGAGTTTTTTCTTCTTCTTTTTCAAAAAAACAAATTCCAAACTTAAATATATAATCTAGCTCAAAGTTATTCTCAAAATAATATATATAAAAAAGGTTCAAAGTTGAAGGGGGTGATTCAACCAAGTTTTATAGTTTGGAAAAATTATAAGATCCTCATGGTGGACAAGTGATGTGGTCCACCATTCCAGTAAAAGACTCACACTTATTTAAAATTGTGAAGTTTTAAATAAAAATTGAATAATGACTCGGCAATTTTAAATATGTGAGAGTCTTTTAATGGAATGGTGGATCACATCACTCGTCTACCATGAGAACTGTATAATTTCTCGATACTTTGAAGGCAAGTGCATCCCATTCTCCATGGTTTAGTTTCGATTTTTGCTCAAAAACTAAAATAAAATAAAATAATCTTAATGATTTAATACTCAAATTGACTCAACTCAATTATTACAAAACAAATTTTGATAGTTTATAGTATTCGATTTTCATAGTTGTTTTCCCCCATTAACATCAAATCAAGATTTTCAAGTTTGGTATACATATAGACTTACCCAGATTACCCTTTTTAGTTTACCAAACCAACAAAGTATAGCTCCTAAACATCCTAAAATGCAAGTCCAGAATTTTCTGTTTTGTATGCACCCAGGTATTTGGCTAATTATAAAATTTAGGAGGAGATTCAGGGTTGAAAGTTTCTAAAAAGTTCAACAAACATCATAATAATATGTAAGTATTCAACTTGTTCTTTTCAAAACATAGAAAATCCTTCAGATTTACATATTTTGTAACAACTCCTAATTATTTATTGAATTTATAGGATAACCTGAAAATTTGTATAGATCCATTATTTGTGATACCGGTCGGAAAACTTATTGTTTGGGAATAATTATGGAAAAGTTGTGAGCTTATTTATAAATCTTTGTGAGATATTGACAGTATTTTATTTGAAACCACTCAACAATATGTTGTGTAGTTTAATTATTTTAAACCTATACATATGCTCCTTATGTTTTATCCTTCTGTGAGATGTTAGTGATTGCCCAGCTTGCATGGAACCCTAGTCTTTGTGACATTGGTATCTAAGCACCCATCTATATGACTGTTATTGAGTTTTGTTTATGAGATGACTATTAAGTTTCATATATGTGATGTTTATTGTGTCCATGTGGGGGCTAATAAGTTTTATCTGTGTGACAGCAATTGACAAGACCTTGGGTTGGATTATTTTCCTGTTTAGGATTAATGTTGTTGTTGTGGTTCACAACATGTACTATGTAATTTCATGATTTTATCTAAAAATGCTTTATGCAGTATTATTTCAATTATTTTTGCCACATTATCAATGAAAATTGTTATTCAAAACTTACTTAGAGAATCCAAATTATAACATATTTTGTAAAAATGCACCTAGAAAATATTTTTTTCAAGTCAAGAGTATTGCTTTATATATATTGATCAATAATTAGCGGTGAGAGATTTGAACACTACACGCATGTCTATGTTGAAAATATCAAAAAATGTCAATTAGTTAAGTTACAAGACTCTTTAGTAAGTTGAGAGCATTACTGAGCAAGTTAGAGAGAGTCTATTTGTCTTCAATAATGTCAAGCATGATCAGTGGATACGAATTAGCGGATCTAGATGGTCTGAAACAACGTAAAGTCTTCAATTACGAAGTCAAGGTTCACTCTTAAGTCTTGAGTCTTAATTTTGCAATGGCCAAAATCTTCATGCAACTTTCTTTCCAGAATATAATAATTTAAGATAAGTTTCAAGTCTTCATAGCCAGCTTCCATTCAAAGAATAATTGTCTAAAGAATAAATAGTATATACAAAAAAATTTGACAACATTTTTCACATTTGAGTTGATATACTATTGTTGGTTCTAAATTGGCTCACTAATATTACTTTTCTACTTATCATTAACAATCTATTACCACCGCACACCTTTTGTGCAATGATCACTCTACAAATATAAGTGTTTGTAGGGTGTAGAGGGTAAGGGCTGAGGTTCAAATATTTAGGAATGAGTTTCACACATATACATTTAGATTAAGTAAGAATAGATTTTTATTTTATATATAAAAAAAAAAAAAAAAAATCTATTACATTAACAACAGCCTCTCTTTTTTTTTCATTTTTTTCTTTTTTGTCTAAATTAAAATGACGGTGGCTTTTTACTATTTTATATATTTTCAAGGTCAGCTAGCTGCCGATTACTAACCATGACAATTTTTTGTTTTTATTTTTTATTTTTTATTTTTTTTGTCTAAATTAAAATGACGGTGACTTTTTACTATTTTATATATTTTCAAGGTCAGCTAGCTGCCAGTGCCAACTACGAACCTTGACAATTTTTGTTTTTTTGTTTAGAAAAATTCTAACAGTAACTTGGCCCTTCCAACACGGCTCACGTGTCTCTCCTTTCTTGGGTACAAAAAATGAAAAAAGACCTTACCTTTGAACATCAACACTACCAGACTTCAAAGCCATCTCTCTCTTTCTCTCTCTCTCTTAATCTCAAATGGTTCGGCTGATCTATCTCTTTACCTTCATTTTCTCCTTTCTAACTCTTTCATATGCCGATGACTCTGCAGCCATGGCCAAGCTCCTAGCCTCCTTCGTTCCCGCCCCAAGCGGCTGGTCTGCCACCACAGACTACTGCAAGTGGAAAAACGTTAACTGCGACGGAAGCAACCGTGTCACCTCCATCAACTTAACTTCCCAGTCTCTCACAGGCATTCTTCCTTCCGAGCTTGGCACTCTCACCCAACTCACCACACTTTCTCTCCAAGGAAACTCTCTCTCTGGACCTCTCCCCTCCCTTGCCAACCTCACTTCTCTTCAAAAACTCTACCTTGACAATAACAATTTCACTACCATTCCTTCAGGTTTCTTCCAAGGACTCACAAGCTTACAAATCTTAACCTTGAGCCAAAACCTTGATTTTGCACCTTGGACCATCTCCACCGAGTTGACTCAGGCCACTAGTTTAGTCACTTTCTATGCTAGCAATGCAAACATTATTGGGTCTTTACCAGATATCTTTGGTTCCTTCCCGAGTCTTCAGGATCTCCGACTTTCTTACAATAATCTCAATGGCACTTTACCTAAATCCTTTGGAGAATCCGGGATTCAAAACCTCTGGCTCAACAGCCAGCAAAATGGCTTATCGGGTACCATTGATGTGTTGTCATCGATGACACAGTTGTCCCAAGTGTGGCTATTCAAGAACCAGTTCACTGGTCCCATCCCAGACTTGTCAAACTGTACAAGTTTGTTTGATCTTCAACTCAGAGACAACCAGTTTACAGGCCTCATCCCAGCCTCACTGATGTCAATTCCCTCATTGAGAAACGTTTCCTTGGATAACAATGTCCTCCAAGGGCCTTACCCACAGTTCCCATCTAGCGTGACCAATCACACTCTTGGTGGTATCAATAGCTTCTGTAAGAACACCCCAGGTCCTTGTGATCCCCTAGTGACCACATTGCTCGAAATCGCTTCGGCTTTTGGGTATCCAATCAAGCTAGCCAATTCTTGGACAGGTAACAATGCTTGTACTGGCTGGACTTTCATTAACTGCGATTCACAGGGGAATATTATCACTATCAATTTCGCTAAGCAGCAATTCGTTGGGACGATCTCGCCTGTCTTTGCAAAACTCACATCGTTGAGGAATTTGTATCTGAATGATAACAATTTGACGGGTTCCATTCCGGATGCTCTCACCAACATGACAAGCCTTCAGGTTCTCGAAGTTTCGAACAATAACCTTACTGGGTTGATACCGAAATTTGGAGATTCCGTGAAGCTAACTACGACCGGTAATCCTTTGATTGGGAAGAATACTCTGAGCTCTGGAAGTGGAGGGAGTTCTCCGTCGGGTTCAAATGGCACATCGCCCAGTGGGAATCCGGCTGGAATGGGGTCGAGTGGCACTTCCGTCTCGCATGGTATGATTGCTGGTATAGTTATTGCTGTGATGATATTTGTTGTGGTCATGTTATTGGTCTCGATTAAATGTTATGTTAGTAGAAGGCACAGGCGGCCAACAATTTCATCTAAGATTGAAGTAGTGGAGAATCCTGAAAGTAGAAGTGTACGGAATATTGAAATTTCGATTGAAGTTCTAAAACAGGCGACCAACAATTTCAATGAAGATAACATTTTGGGTAGGGGAGGTTTTGGAGTTGTCTACAAAGGAGAATACCATGATGGGACCAAGGTTGCTGTGAAAAGGATGGAATCTGCTGCAATGGGTAGCAAAGGAATCAATGAATTTCAGGCGGAGATTTCAGTCCTTAATAAAGTGAGGCATAGACATTTGGTTTCTCTTTTAGGATGTTGTATCAATGAGAACGAGAGACTTTTGGTATATGAGTATATGCCACAGGGGTCGTTAACACAACATTTGTTTGATTTGGGTGAGAATGGGTTTTCTCCTCTTACCTGGAAGCAGAGGATTCAAATAGCAATGGATGTGGCACGCGGAATGGAATATTTGCATAGTTTAGCTCCACAAATTTTCATTCATAGAGATTTAAAACCTTCCAACATACTTCTTGGGAATGATATGAGGGCTAAGGTTGCAGATTTTGGTTTGGTTAAAATTGCGCCTGATGGGAAGAACTCTGTATGGACGCGATTAGCTGGGACATTTGGTTATCTTGCGCCAGAATATGGAGGTAACGAAAGCCTAAGATTTTATGTTCTTGTGTCTTAGTTGAATTTGATAGAGTATAGTTATTAAATGGTCATTGTGTCTTAATTGAATTTGATAGAGTATAGTGATTAAATGGCCATTCAAAACTTGGACAATCTCCCAAAGTATGTGCACAATTAACGCGAATCACATCACTGAGGTAGTATCAGTGTGATGTCGGTCGAAGCTTTTCTGATACTGAAGTCAGTCAACTGACTTATTTGTGTATAATGATAATATTGTAAATAAACTCTCATACCTGTCATTGACGAAGGAGTGTTATTAGTATTTTAGAGCATTCGCAGCAGCCGTGAAGGCAAAATTTTAGCCATAGTCTTAGAATTAGTATTAAAAAATTTCAATGCTACTTTATTTTACAATTCTAAAAAGTCACTTTATTATTATACCATACTATTTTACAATACTTCTACATTCTAAACTTCTATTTTTCTCTTTTACTCATTAAAATAATATATCTACATAATAAAATAATATATCTCAAAATTATATATTTTCTCTCCCATCTCTCTCCTTTCTCATTTTTAGCTTTTTTCCAAATAAAATATATATATATATATATATATTTTTTACAATACTTGCTACAGTGCAATTCTATGGGCTACAGTGCAATTCTAAACAGAGAATTGCACTGTAGCAGTATTGCAAAAAAAATTACAATACTGCTGTTTAACATTCCTCAATGCAGATGATTTTGGGACCAAGTATGTTGACACTAGTGTTCACCATGAATAATTATTTTTTAGTTAGATGTCACTAGCTGAACCATTGCAAGTCATCTTGATGAGTTCTTTTCCTTGTCAATAGCTACAGGAAGAGTGACCACCAAAGCGGATGTATATGCATTTGGAGTGGTTTTGATGCAGCTGATTACCGGTAGAAAAGCAGTAGATGATAATTTGCCGGATGAGAACCCTCATTTGGTCACATGGTTTTGTAAGATTCTAAACAACAAGGAGCGCATCCCCATGGCCATTGATCAAATAATTAACCCTGATGAGGAGTCCATGGAGAGCATATACAGAGTGGCTGAGCTTGCAGGACATTGCACTACTCACAGGCCATACCAAAGGCCGAATATGGGGCATGTAGTCAACATCTTAAGCCCTCTTGTAGGGCAGTGGAAACCAACATGTCATAAATTAGAGCACAAATTTCCCACTTTTCATGGAGTAGAGGACATCTATGACTTTGACCAACACATGAGCCTTCCTTTGCAAAGATGGCAAACGATGTAGAACCAACAACTCTAGGATCTAAGCATCTATAAACATGATAAATTCTTTGTGAAAGAGCCAAAGACATGTTTTTCTTTGTGTTTTTAATCTTTGTGCAAGTAATTTTTACATGTAGAGAGCGAATTATTATATAGTACTCCGTAACAACTGAGAATTCGAACTTTTATATTTTGCATTGCATGCATTTTCATTAGACACACTCGGCCAACCGAGATCATAAAAAATGTCTCGGTAGACACTTGGTGAATTGAGATTCTCAGACATGTTTAAAACATGTATTTTAACGATTTGGTCTTTATTTGCTTTCACTTGGTCATCTGAAACTAAACATTTTCTCTTCCACACTCTATCAAATTTCAGTTAAACCAGAACGTTTGATTCCAACATCTTTCAATTATCAATTAAGGGTAATCTCATAATATTTTATTGTATTTACATCATAAAATCATGTAGACTCATATCTAAGTTTCGGAATTGAGGTTTTTACAAGTTTTGATATTGAGCTCAAGTTTTTATTTTATTTTACTTCTTTTTGTCAAATGCTTGTACATAATGGGGTTGTTCCCATTTGGTTTTAAATTTATTTTTGGACAAATTTATGGTAATCTTTCACTTTATCCATGGTTGTTTACATATTGCACTCCATGTTTTCAACAAAATGTGTGAGTGACATTTTATTGTGTAACGTGTGTCGATTCACTCTGCATTTGTTTCTTATTTCTTTTATGATCATGGCTTCCAAGGGGCCCCGAACTAGTTCCTCTTCCTTTTGTTTTGATAAGAATAAATTTAGAAGCAAGGACTCTGCTAAATCGTTTCATGAATGTCACGATCATCTCCATATGCACCCCAAGAGACCTATTGACTTTATTTCTTTATTGCGCTCCCCTACTTTTGCTTAGATACAATATGAAGCTAAGATTCCAATAGAAATTTTATTCATCATAAGCTTGTGCCCATTGAAGTAGAATAACACACTGATATAGACCAATAAGATTAAACCTAAATCTGATTGACTAGGGGTAAAGGCCAATTATTAAATTATGAAAATTATATTGACTCAAAGAAATTAACTAACCTATAAAAAAAATTAAATAAAATACTAATATGGAATAAGCTATTAAGACCAAATATAAAATCCAAAGAACCGATAGTAAAAAATAATAATATAAAAAAAAAATCGGTTATTTGGGTATTTTTAAAATTGATGAAGGACAATCAATTCTGAAATATTTTTGCAGAAAAATTTGACCAAAATAAACAAAAAAAAAGAGGGGCTAAATTATTAATTTCATCTTCTAATTTTGTCTAAAAATCAATTTAGTTCTTTAATTTCAATTTCATTCAATTAAGTTCTCTAACTTTTAAATTTATTAAATTTATTCAATTAAGTTATTTTGTAAACTTCCATTAGAAGGGTTACCAATAAATGTCCTAAAACGTCATTTTGGTATTTTTAAAATTCTAAAACTAAAAAAATATTTTAAAAAATTATTAAAATGGGCGGTGCTCGAGTGTTGCCGTCTCCAACGGCCAACACTTGAGAGGAACGGAGAGAATCGAGGGAACATCATGGGGGAAGGTATCCCGGAGCCCCTGTATCTGCTCCTCTCTTTGTTCCAGCTCTGCCCAGCCGAGGAGGGAGTGGTTGGGGGCCTGAGGGCATGATTGTCCTTCACCTCCTCCACCGTGTGTCAAGCTCTCCCATTCTCTTGGTGCCAAATAAAAGCACGGGTTGACACTTCCCTCCGGCTAGTTTTCTCTTGGGGCGGCCCCACCTGGGCCTCTGATTGTAGGAGTAGCTGGTGCACCGGCCAGCACCCTAATTCCTTCCCACTGACGGCGCCAATTGTGGGGACTCAAGTTGGATTGACCCTGAGTGATGGGTTTTTAGCCCAATAAGCCCAAACAATAAATTTATAGAGAGTGGGGTGAAAGGTTTAGGTGCTGGCCGTCGATCACCAAGCATGAATTATCTTGCAACTAAGAAAAGTGCTAAGAATTTCTCTTTCAAGGGGGAAGATGCTCCTCGGCCTGTGGCCGAGGAAGCCTTCTCGTTCTCCCTCCTCTTGTTTACTTTACTAACTTTTCTTTTATAGTTTTCATCTTCCTATCCCCTCTCTCCATCTGTTGATCGTCTATTTGCCTTCTTATCTGGCCATTCGTCCCATCAGAGGCCTTATCGCTACTCAAGTGGTTCACTCTGATCAACGTTATCCTGCCAAGGGGTTACCTCCCCATTAATGCGGCCAGGGGGAGTTAGTTGAATGCATTAAATGTGAGAATGACAGCTTACTTTGGGGTTAGTCTCTCTATCTAAAATCCCCCTCGTCAGGCCGAGGATGAGGTGGTCCTCGGTGTGGATTGGGAAAAGAGGCTTCTCCTAAGTTAGCCTAGCAACACCAACAAAAAATGGCATATGCTCCTCGGCCTGGGCCTTGGGCCTGTTTCGTGATGGGTCGAGGCGGTGAGGCTCACAGGCCCCACAGGTATTTTTAAAATTCTAAAACTAAAAAAATATTTTAAAAAATTATTAAAATAAAAAGCCAACCATTAGGAAGAACATTTAGATTTCCAAAAATTTAAATCAATACAATTTTTTTACAAATTCAACGAAATACTCATTCAAATAAAAAGCCAACCAAAAAATTCATCACTTCCAAGCAACCAAACAAAAACCTAGATTTTTTTGGTTAAAAACTTCCAAATCAACCTAACATAAAAACTTCCAAATCAAAATTAAACTCACTAATAGTTGATGTACATGAAATATATACAATAGAATACCCTCATATTTGCATCTTTGACCTCATTATTATGGTAGTTTGTGACTGGTTATAATATATCTTTGTTTTATAGGTTATAAGGGCTTTGTTCGCTTACAAGAATTATTGGAAGATAAGAAATATGAAGAAGAAGCAGAGCAAGTGAAGTGTAATTGACTATGCCGAAACTACGAGGTGGGCCAACTGATTCAAGAAGGCAAATTGTAGAGAATTGTAATTTCTTATATTGCTAAGCTGACGTGATGAAGAAATAGAAGTTTAATTATGTGCAGTCTACAAGTGGGCTTGTGGTCTTTATGCATAGTTGTTAAGTGGGCCTCTTTCTTACTTAAAGGAATTGCATGTTAGAATATATAGCAGAGGTATTTCTGGGCCATTCGGGTTTACACCTTGTGAAACTCCTCAAGTCAGCGTGTGGTCCAAGCATTAAAAGCTCTAGTTCCACTTGTATTAGGATGAGGCATAGTATCAGGTGGTGTAAGTAAGTATATATATAGAGAGAGCAAAACAGAAAAATAAGGGTGTGCTAGGGTTGAGGGCTGAATGTATAGAGGGCTTCGGCTACCTCTTCTATGATAGTTAGTTTTAATTATTTTTCTAGTTTAATGTTTAGTATTTTATTTTTGTGTTTTCTTTCAATTACTATGAGTAGCTAAATTTATAATTAGGGTTAAGGATGAAACCTTGTTAAGGATTATCGGTAATATTTATGTGATTTGATTTTTCCCACAATAGTTGTTCTTTATTGATTTAAATTGTTCTTGCTTCATATCAATTGACTAAGATGAGATTCTAGATATGAGTTCAATCATGTTTTTCTCATGATTTAAGATTTGTCTTAATTAATTGAATGCTTGGTTTATTATTTCTTGATTTTAAAATTGGATATCTCTTGTGATTTATTTGGCAACAGATACAATTAATGATTTGATTTTATACCTAGGAAGCGAAGAAGTGCATGCTTTAGATATTTAAATAGAAGTTTTAATGATAATATTTCCCATGATAGCAAGATTGATTTCTAGATTATCATGCAGTGGTTGAGAAAAATTAATGATCATAAATATATGCTGATATGACTTATAAGGCGGATTCCAAAACCTTATTTCATTTCTCAAGATTGTTTACATCTCTTTATTGCTTTATATTATATCTTTGCTTAGTTTAATTATTTGTTTAGTTTATTTAATTGCAAACAACCAATTTTTATTAAACTAAATTAGGATTAATTTGGTTAAGGTTTAATTAATTTTCCTACGTTCATTCAAGTCCCTGTGAGTTCAACCTCATTCTTGTCAAACTATATTTTGGTACGGTTCATACACTTGCTAGTACTTTAAAATTTCACAACAAAAGCATTATCAACACACAACTCATAACCTATATTTGTGAAAACCCAACAACAAAAACAATACTTTGCTCTTGAAAATAGGATGCTTCGGTTAACTCAATCATATCACCCAAATACTCAATCCCCACAAGCAAAAAGACCCAAATTGGCACATCCGATCTGGATAATGTTGGGGATATTATACAAAATAATAATGGAAAAACAATATTAACACAAAAGACAAATAGAAAATAGATAACTTGGATGCACTATATCGTTTTGCTTAGTTAATATTTGCCCCCCATACTATCGTTACTAAAGGGTTGTCGCAAATTTGTCCCCAGAATACAACCAAGATGTTGGGTTTTACAAATAGCAATTCTAGAGAATGACCATGTATAGGATTTCTTGCGTTTCTCTCAAACTTACTATTTTGTGGAGTTATATTTCATCAAAAGGCACGTATAGATTGTTAAAATGTTTCATAAATCCATTAACAAAGCTTGAAACCTCTTCAACATTTTTGAATAGTCACTAGAAAATTCTATAGAAAATTTTAGAAAATCTTGATTTTCGAATTTTTATTTAGAAAATTTTAGAACTTGAATTTTCACTTTATGAAACCATATTCTCCAAACTCAAACATCATTATTACAACATATCCTTGTATATACCTATATATACAATAGATAATGGGAAGGGTTCATTGGCAAGAGCCTCGACTAATGCCAATTGGGGAACAAGGGTTTTAGAAAGCTTGCTTGAAATCAACACTATGTCCGAATAGAAAATGAAGAAATTCTAGAATTTTTTGGAATTAACCACAAATTATTATTATTATTTAAATATATTTTTTTGGATAAAATGAACTAAAACCCTTAAACTTTAAGGAGGATGCATTTAACATCCACTTCCCCCTTCAACCAATTTTCAACGAATTTCATAGACAAAACAAAACTATTCATAAATGGCCTATAAATTCTTCTATTATTCTTGCCTCCAAATTATAAACGACAACATACCCAATTTTGAAAATTTTGATGATTTTCCTTATCCCAATATGATCGCTCTCTCTCCAACATCACCAGATAGTGCAGAAACAGAATAATTAAATTCAGAAATAGGTATGCATCTGTTTCTGTGTCCTACTTTGGCCTTTTTGCATGTTTGGTTCTATGCGGGTGATTGTTTTTCTTTAATTATCTGTACTTCTTGTGCATTGTGCTTGTGATATATTCTTCAGAATGCACGAAACCAACAAACTAATATGCTTTTAAATTGAAGATGCACGTACAAAATATGAGTTTAATAGATGAAATTTCGGTGTCTAAGAAATTACAAGAGTTGGGTCAATTAGAAATCTAAATTTGAGTTATACACGGACCACGATCGTACATAGTTATGTATGTATTTGTTATTTACTTAAAAATGTGAGTAAATTATTAATATTTTGGGAGAGATAAATAAAATAATGCATGCAAAGAAATTTTTAATCTAATTTCTTTTCTTATATTTTTTATATCAACATTTTTGTTTATATATATTTTATATCATAAAAAATTGAATAAATCATATATTATTTAGTAATTGAAATATTTGCAAGTGTTATTTAAAAAATTAAATTTAATTATTAGTAATATATTTTTTACTTCACTGAGATAATCTTTGCTTTATTAATACTTTTAACTTTTTTTCTCCAAAAAAAAAACAAATAAATAAATAAATCTACCTTTTTAACCTTATGAAATTTTCTTTAGAAAAAATTACTTAATTTACCACTTACGATACTAACAAACCTGAGGAATACACTAAGGGTACGTTTGGTACGCTGTAATAGCCCCTGTAATGGAATAGTTATTCATGTGTAATATCAATTCGGTCATTTGATTGCATATTTATTACATGGATTAGTTATTACATTGGAATAACTATTCTTTAAATTGAAGAATAGTTATTCCTCTAAAATGGATGTAATAACTATTCCTTAGTATATATAATAGGTTTTAAAATTAATAAATTTCCAAAAATATAAAGTTTCCTTATACATCATCTTTTACAAGTTTTCCATATGTAACAACCAAACTTATGAATAGTAATAGTTATTCCATTACAATGTCTTCTAT
>NW_027069707.1:597188-602603 GCF_002906115.3 Quercus suber | reverse complement strand
ATATATTTTTACTTCACTGAGATAATCTTTGCTTTATTAATACTTTTAACTTTTTTTCTCCAAAAAAAAAAGTTAGTTTTAATTATTTTTCTAGTTTAATGTTTAGTATTTTATTTTTGTGTTTTCTTTCAATTACTATGAGTAGCTAAATTTATAATTAGGGTTAAGGATGAAACCTTGTTAAGGATTATCGGTAATATTTATGTGATTTGATTTTTCCCACAATAGTTGTTCTTTATTGATTTAAATTGTTCTTGCTTCATATCAATTGACTAAGATGAGATTCTAGATATGAGTTCAATCATGTTTTTCTCATGATTTAAGATTTGTCTTAATTAATTGAATGCTTGGTTTATTATTTCTTGATTTTAAAATTGGATATCTCTTGTGATTTATTTGGCAACGGATACAATTAATGATTTGATTTTATACCTAGGAAGCGAAGAAGTGCATGCTTTAGATATTTAAATAGAAGTTTTAATGAAAATATTTCCCATGATAGCAAGATTGATTTCTAGATTATCATGCAGTGGTTGAGAAAAATTAATGATCATAAATATATGCTGATATAACTTACAAGGCGGATTCCTAAACCTTATTTCATTTCTCAAGATTGTTTACATCTCTTTATTGCTTTATATTATATCTTTGCTTAGTTTAATTATTTGTTTAGTTTATTTAATTGCAAACAACCAATTTTTATTAAACTAAATTAGGATTAATTTGGTTAAAGTTTAATTAATTTTCCTACGTTCATTCAAGTCCCTGTGGGTTTAACCTCATTCTTGTCAAACTATATTTTGGTACGGTTCGTACACTTGCTAGTACTTTAAAATTTCACAACAACTCATAACCTATATTTGTGAAAACCCAACAACAAAAACAGTACTTTGCTCTTGAAAATAGGATGCTTCGGTTAACTCAATCATATCACCCAAATACTCAATCCCCACAAGCAAAAAGACCCAAATTGGCACATCCGATCTGGATAATGTTGGGGATATTATACAAAATAATAATGGAAAAACAAGATTAACACAAAAGACAAATAGAAAATAGATAACTTTGATGCACTATATTGTTTTGCTTAGTTAATATTTGCCCTCCATACTATCGTTACTAAAGGGTTGTCGCAAATTTGTCCCCAGAATACAACCAAGATGTTCGGTTCTACAAATAGCAATTCTGGAGAATGACCACGTATAGGATTTCTTGCGTTTCTCTCAAACTTACTATTTTGTGGAGTTATATTTCATCAAAAGGCACGTATAGATTGTTAAAATGTTTCATAAATCTATTAACAAAGCTTGAAACCTCTTCAACATTTTTGAATAGTCACTAGAAAATTCTATAGAAAATTTTAGACAATTTTGATTTTCGAATTTTTATTTAGAAAATTCCAGAACTTGAATTTTCACTTTATGAAACCATATTCTCCAAACTCAAACATCATTATTACAACATATCCTTGTATATACCTATATATACAATAGATAATGGGAAGGGTTCATTGGCAAGAGTCTCCACTAATGCCAATTGGGGAACAAGGGTTTTAGAAAGCTTGCTTGAAATCAACACTATGTCCGAATAGAAAATGAAGAAATTCTAGAATTTTTTGGAATTAACCACAAATTATTATTATTATTTAAATATATTTTTTTTTGGATAAAATGAACTAAAACCCTTAAACTTTAAGGAGGATGCATTTAACGGGTCCGTTTGGATTGAACTTATTGTTACTGAAACTGAAAACTGAAAACTGAAAATACTGTAGCAAAATAATTTTTAAATGTGTAAATAGTACCGTGGGACCCATTTTTAATATTTTTTAGTGCGTGAACAGTGTCAAACAGTGTATGAACAGTGTTTTTGTCTCTTGTACAGTAAAATCATATGATTTTACTGTTCACTTTCCGGGAAAAAAAAGAAAAAAAAAAAAGAAAATGCAAAACGCAAAACGTGGACTCAGCAAACGTTGAGTCCAAACGCCCTCAACATCCACTTCCCCCTTCAACCAATTTTCAACGAATTTCATAGACAAAACAAAACTATTCATAAATGGCCTATAAATTCTTCTATTATTCTTGCCTCCAAATTATAAACGACAACATACCCAATTTTGAAAATTTTGATGATTTTCCTTATCCCAATATGATCGCTCTCTCTCCAACATCACCAGATAGTGCAGAAACAGAATAATTAAATTCAGAAATAGGTATGCATCTGTTTCTGTGTCCTACTTTGGCCTTTTTGCATGTTTGGTTCTATGCGGGTGATTGTTTTCTTTAATTATCTGTACTTCTTGTGCATTGTGCTTGTGATATATTCTTCAGAATGCACGAAACCAACAAACTAATATGCTTTTAAATTGAAGATGCACGTACAAAATATGAGTTTAATAGATGAAATTTCGGTGTCTAAGAAATTACAAGAGTTGGGTCAATTAGAAATCTAAAGTTGAGTTATACACGACCACGATCGTACATAGTTATGTATGTATTTGTTATTTACTTAAAAATGTGAGTAAATTATTAATATTTTGGGAGAGATAAATAAAATAATGCATGCAAAGAAATTTTTAATCTAATTTCTTTCTTAGATTTTTTATCAACATTTTGTTTATATATATTTTATATCATAAAAATTGAATAAATCATATATTATTAGTAATTGAAATATTCGCAAGTGTTATTTAAAAAATTAAATTTAATTATTAGTAATATATTTTTTACTTCACTGAGATAATCTTTGCTTTATTAATACTTTTAACTTTTTTTCTCCAAAAAAAAAACAAAAAAATAAAATAAATCTACCTTTTTAACCTTATGAAATTTTCTTTAGAAAAAATTACTTAATTTACCACTTACGATACTAACAAACCTGAGGAATACACTAAGGGTACGTTTGGTACGCTGTAATAGCCCCTGTAATGGAATAGTTATTCATGTGTAATATCAATTCGGTCATTTGATTGCATATTTATTACATGGATTAGTTATTACATTGGAATAACTATTCTTTAAATTGAAGAATAGTTATTCCTCTAAAATGGATGTAATAACTATTCCTTAGTATATATATAGGTTTTAAAATTAATAAATTTCCAAAAATATAAAGTTTCCTTATACATCATCTTTTACAAGTTTTCCATATGTAACAACCAAACTTATGAATAGTAATAGTTATTCCATTACAATGTCTTCTATTCCCAGTAATAAAGATTATTATTTCTAATGTAATCTATATTCAGTGTACCAAACGTACCCTAAATGATTAACACTATGTAACAATTATTTGACCCACAAGTAACAAAGCAGTACAGCAATGAAGATTCATTTGAGAAACTATCATTCTAATTGATATCTAAATAAAAGAAACAAAATACTATAAAATAGAAAATATAATAATCAATAGAAAAAAAATTTTACTTCAGAAAATTATTTAAAAAAACCTATGCATATTAAACACATATTTTGAAGTGATGAATTGTTGGAGCTTAATTAGTAGACAAAACTTAAAGTCCTTAGACAATATTTATTACATATACCAAATAAGTACTTTATTTTGGATTTAACAATAAATGATTTTAGTTATACATTTAAATAACATTGTATTAGAATCACTTGAGAAATTTCATGTATTTTTTTCGCTTAAGTAATGATTTTGAGTGGACTTTTATAAAATTGTTTAGTTTATTGTAATCTTTATATATATATATATATATAAACAAAATTTAGCACAAAATTGTTATAGTTTGATGCTACAAACTTACTAATATCTTTTTATTGGATTTAAATTTTGACAAATCCACCATTGGATTACATCATTTTCTTATATCCCCATGCTTACAAAATTTCAAGAAAATTAAAGATTAATAGCTATGTCATCAATAAATTTTTTAAATTGCAAGTTTTTGTAATTTAAAATAATGCACAAAATATAAGTTATAGATTATATAGTAAATGATATTCGATTAACACAAAATTTAACATGTGCATTAAGGGTGTAAAGAACATGCAATTCAACGGTTAGATTTTCAAAATATGTTGTAATATTTATTTTATTGAGTGAGTTTATATCTTTAAGCTACAACCAATTTTGTAGCTAAACTTTGTCCTATATATATATATATATATAATTTTATTGGTGAATCTAGACTTTTTTTTTTTTTTTTTAAGAAACAAACACACACAGGCAAGAGAGGGAAACTTGGAAAGGGGTGAATCTAGACTTATTGTAATGAAAAGGAAAACTCGCCTTCTATATCGGTCATTAGTGGATTTTTTTTTTTTTTTTTTGACAAAGCATGGCTATGGAAATAACGATGCTGCTAGTCAGGCTTTTATAATTTTATTATTAAATAGAATTTCGTTAGTTGATGGTGACTATATATAGATCTAGATTTATAACGAAAAAAAAAAAAAAAACTATCTATCTAGATAGTCCAAAATAACCTAAAGTCTTCTACACGTCAAGAAGTCAAGGACATTATCCGAAGATTTTTCCAATGGTCGAAATCTTTGAGCAACTTTCAGCGAAAAAAAAAAAAAAAAAACTTTGACCAACTTGCTTCCCAACAAAGAATAGTAATATTCTTTTTTAAAAAAAAGTAATATTTCTATATATTAAAAAATAAAAAATAGAAAGATTTAGGTGCGTTTGGTATACTGAATGGAAATTACAACAGGAATTGTAATTTTATTACTAGTAATAAAATGTGTTGTAATGTAATAACTAAACCTATTCATTAGTTTGGTTGTAAGTTATAACATTAGAATGAAACTTAACATTTATTTTAGGAAATATCTTATTCATACAATTAAATTTCCTTAAAAATTGTTATTTTTAAATTTAAGAAAGATATGTGTTATTTTTTATAATTTTTTATTTTTATAATTATTAGATGTATATGGAAGGTTTGTTTATTTAGAAATATATTAAGTTTTGAAATTAATACACTTACTAAGGAATAACTAATACAACCTTTTAAAGAGGAATAATTATTCCTCATTTTGAAGAATAGCTATTCATAAGGAATGACTATTCCTTGTAATAAAACATAACCAAACTAAAGAATAATTAAATCATAGGAATAACTATTACGTTATAGCGCCCATTACAGTTTACTAAACATGCCCTTAAAGTTTCCAAGTCAAGTGTTTGTGTTGAGAGTTTAATGAAAGAGTATTTGGGTAATTACACTTTATTACCCTAAACTATATATCAAATTACACCCTGCACCATGTATGGTAAGAACTCTAATTAAATTATAATTACCTTGTGTTACACTTTGTACTCTATCGTCAATTCTACTTATGTCTTGGATGGAAAACCAAAGTTTAGAATGTAAAATGTAATCGGGAATATAGTTTAAAGTGATAAAAGTATATTTCTTCTTTGTTTTTAAGGAATTGA
>NW_027069707.1:594136-597048 GCF_002906115.3 Quercus suber | reverse complement strand
ATCTTGCTGATTGAACATGTTTGTACCTGGTTTCAAAGATTGAATTCACAACTTTCTTGGTGTGTTTATTTGGGCTCAAATTTAACCTTGCTTGTTGCAGAATCTAGGATTTGACTGGGGTAGTTTAATGTTCTCAATTATATGGTCTAATTTTACCAAGTTTAACTCTACATCAAACTTACTCCAAGATGAAGGTAATTGGAATATTGGATCACATATATTATCATATGGATGAACAATGAATTCATCTTCAAACGTATAGTGCTCCAATTCAATAAAATGCGATGCATCATATTAGAATTCGAAAATGTTTGTTGAATGCCTTAAAATCTAAAACCATGCTCTCTGGTACCATTGCATTTGCATGGTTTGCACCATATTACTCGATGGGCCCTCTCCATTTCAAAAGTAAATAAAAGAAACTGTGAATATTTTGGATTGGACAGCCATGTTGTATATTAAGGATTGGCAAAATTCCCACCAATGAGTTCTACAGCTGAAATTTGGTCCCTAACTCTGTAATTCTTGTGGCTAAAGCTCAGGCAATAAATGAATCCTATCAACTTGATTAACTGTTTGTGGGGACACTTCTTGCATGTCATAGGTCTTGCTCTCAGGACAGAACATTTACCTCCCAGTTGAAAGTCATATGATAATTCTAAAATGAACAGAATTTCCTCAAGACCAATATGGAGGAAAATTCTACCATCTTACCATTTGGTAATTAAAATGACCCTATAAATGTATTTTTAAATACATGACTTACTTATTAATCATATAACTTGTTTAAAAGATTTAATTATCACGCAATTAAGTTGATATAGATAAATTGATGATAATTTAAATAGCCACAACATGTGTTAAAAGTAAATTCTTCTATATTAATTTGGAGGAAAAACTTTATCAAAAGCATAAGTTGAGTCCCAAAAGGAGGAATAATAGAGCATCCGCATCCGGATTCTAAATCTTATCTTATTTTACCACCTCAAAAAATCACTTTATCAATTATACAATACAATTTTACAATTCTCCAACATCCCAACTTTTATATCTCAATCCTACTTATTAAAATAATATTTTTACATAATAAAATAATATATTTCACCATTACCATTATCCAATACAACACATTATTTATTCTTTCTCTCTCTTTCCTTCTGGTCAGAACCACAATCACCACCACCGCTGCCATCACCGCCGCCGGCAACCCAGAAACTACTGTCAACACCCAAAAAAAAAAAAAAAAAAAAAAAACCAGAGAAAATCACAACCACCGGACCCAGCAAACCCAGCAAACACACAAACCCAGCAAACACCGAAACCCACCATCGGAACAAATCCCCCAACCCATCGGAAAAAATCACAACCACCGGACCTAAATCCAACCACCCAATGCCACCCAAATCCAACCACCCAACGCCACCCAAATCCGACCCAAACGCCGGAAACCGGAACAAAAACCCAAAATAAAACCCACCAAAATATGAAAGCAACCCAACCAACCAAACGCCGGCCACCAGACCCAGAAACCGGCCACCATGTCATCACCACCAAACTCACCAAACACTGGTCTCTATGCCGATCTACACATCGGTCTCCAAGCCGATCTCCACCGTGTTGACGTCCAGCCACCGCGCCCATCGCAGCCACGCCACGAGCCTCGCCACCACGCCGATCTAGAAATCCGATCCGGCGTGAGCTTCGATCTGCCTTGGTGATTCGGCGTGAGCTCTGAGAGAGAAGCTTGAGAGCTGAGAGAGAAAAGAAAGAGAGAGGCGATGAGAAACAGAGAGAGGCAGAGAGAGAAAAGAAAGAGGAAAAATGGGAGGTGAGAGAAAAAAGCCGGTATAAAAAAGTATTAAAATTTTTTTTTTTTTTTACAACCCAGCTACAGTACCATCTTACATTTGAGATGGTACTGTAGCAAAATCTCGAATTTTTTTTTGCATATGAGATATGGACTCCCGGTTGCTGATGGGTTTTGGGGCTCAAATACTAAATGCTCCTAACATTTGGCATATAGAAGCCCAAATGTGGATGCTCTAATAAGGTGCTATTGCTAAATATTAATTGCTATAATAAATCAGTAATGAAGATGAATACTAGTCTGCTATCTGCCTGTCTTGTTCACAATCATCTCTTACATTGTCATCTCTTATTTTTATTTATGTATGTGTTTAAACTATATACTAAAATCACTATGAGACCTCTGGAGTTTGAATAAGTTGTTTCCATTACTTTATAGATGCAATTGACATATAGTTTTATGCTCTATAGCAATTCCCCATGGTATTGTATTTTTTGTTAGAGAAATGTTAATGAATGCCCTAAAGGCATTGGTTTATAAATTATTTTTAAAAATATTTTATAGAAAAATGATAAAATAATTAATTGCATTGGCAATTTTTTACATTTTTCATAAAAGTAGTGTTAAAACTTTTCTAATATAGTTTATTAACAATTATCCTAAGAGCATCTATTAACATAACCCTTGTACTCCCGGCTAATAAATATAATACACCTCATTAAGAAAATGTTCACGTCAACCTACCTGCCAACTCAGCACACGCTCTATTAACACCTACTAACACCTTCTAATATAGTTTATTAACAATTATCCTAAGGGCATCTATTAACATAACTCTTGTACTCCCAGCCAATAAATATAATACACCTCATTAAGAAAATGCTCATGTCAACCTACCTGCCAGCTCAGCACACGCTCTGCTAACATCTACTAACATCGTTAGGGTCTGTAAAAATTCAAAATTCAAATTTAAACAAATTTTTGCTCAAAGTCACAGATAAGCTCTATCTCCTCACCTACGACTACAAGTTACTCTCTTCCTCTCTCATGAACGGTGGCTCAAGCACCATGGACTTTTCGTCTCTCCCTCTCTCATCTCCTTTAA
>NW_027069707.1:490590-590510 GCF_002906115.3 Quercus suber | reverse complement strand
GGAGACAAATTTGTCTGCGACCCATTAGCAAACTGTTTTAGTGGGGGTGATTTTTTGTTTTTGTTTAAAGACAGTGGTTCACTTGTGTCTCTAAGCCATACAAATTTTTTTGTTCTTTTCATTGTTTTTACCCCATAATCCCCAACAAAACCAGCATGTATACGTGTGTAACCACATAAACCCAGCTGTATGTGTAACAATGCCTCAGAACAATTTGCTCCATGTCATCTTTTTTCTATATGGTTGACTTCCTTTAATGTAACGATGTTCCTATAAGAAAGATGGAGCAATATATGGGTCTCAGAGATTATTCTATTACTTACTCTTCAATTGGTGTCTTTCCTTTCAGGCTGAATGTTATCACTATCTTTTTGATGCTGCCATCAAGCTTCACCAACTGGGTCTGGACTGCTCTACTCCAGACCATGGCCCTATCCGAAATGTTAAAGGAGTTTTGGGCTGTGGTGGTCATATAAGCACGTCTGTGAAGGCAGGGGCAGATTCAAATCATGAAATTGAGCCATTGAGAGTAAGTTTATGAAAATGTTCTCCCTTTTATTGAAAAATCTTGGGATTCTAGACCCATTATTGATATTATTTACCATTAGGTTTCTGTTCGACTTTTTAAAGTTATTATGCTTTATAGAATCAAAATGATTCTTTTATTTGGGTTGCAGCGTTGCATTGTTCTTGACATTGAAGGGACTACTACTCCTATCTCATTTGTTACTGAGGTTCTCTTTCCATATGCACGTGGGAATGTAGGGAAGCATCTATCTGCAACATATGACACTGCAGAAACTCAAGATGATATTAAGTTGTTGCGCTCCCAAGTAAGAATTTTGTTCAGGCGTTTTGATTTGATAATGGTGCTTGTGGAATATTATGCTTGTTTGTGTGAGGTTTAGATATTTTACTGGGGCTACTAGTGACATCAAAATATTGATTGCTTGATTAATAAGTATATTACAATATATGGCTGGTTAGAAGCATTAAAAAAAAGAAATGGATTCTGACCTTTTCTTATATCACTCATCTTTATTATCCTTGTTACTGTCAAAAAATGGTCAGAGTTTATTTAACGTAAAAAAATTTCTTGTATCTTCTTCAGGGGCAGCAATTTCAATTAGGACCATTAGGCAGGGATTAGGCCTGCCCTAGCCCATGTGCGGTGAGGATTACTCAAAAATTGGTGACAGTGGGATTGATTTCATCCCTTGTGAACGGGGGAGGTGGGGGGGAGGTGGTGGGTAGTGATAGGGAGAGGTCTTGGACGTTGAATATTCTATATTTATTATATAAGTAACTTATGAAAAAAATATTATTATAAAAGTACCCTGTATAGTTTAAATTATACAAAAATAACTCCTTTGACATTAATATTCTTTAAATTGTCTTTAAATATAATTTGTAATTGTCTTGTGTTATGTTCATATTTTTTACAATGGACATAAATAATATATATTTGGCTAGAATCCAAATTATACCCTCTAAGTTTTAATCAATTATCATTTTTATTCCTAATTTTTTTTTGGTTGGCATGTAAAGTTCACATTTGCTGTCAATTTCATTTCAGCCCATATCTTGCAGTTAAAGAAGTCTGAATTGACTGCTCAAAACTTTATTTGTGAACTATAAAATTATTCTTCATTCTTAATGCAGGTTCAAGATGACCTGAAACAAGGTGTTGTGGGTGCTGTGCCCATTCCCTCTGATGATGCAGGGAAGGAGGATGTGATTGCTGCTTTGGTTGCTAATGTGGAAGCAATGATAAGAGCTGATAGGAAGATCACTGCCTTGAAACAATTACAAGTAAGCAAAACTGGATTGAAGATATATGATTGCTTATGTATCCTATCTTTTGGTTGTAGCTGACTTGTATATATGCAGGGTCATATATGGCAAACTGGATATGAGAATAATGAATTGGAGGGAGTAGTTTTTGAGGATGTACCAAAAGCTTTGGAGAAGTGGCATGCTTTAGGCACAAAGGTCCTTTACATCCCTCCTCCCCCCTTCCATCTCTTCTTCCCTTTCATGTCTTTGAATTTAGGATTCTGTTTTTTTGTCATCTCAAATTCTGTGTGCGCTTCAGTGTTTTCTTTGTGGCAATTGTACAGAATCTTGTCATATTTATGTCTACTTGAATTCCCACCAGTACACATGCACTTGTGATACAAACATGTGAGAGAGAACCCATAAATGCAAGCTGTCTCGCTTTTTATGGAGTACATAATTTGACTTCCATTGTTTTATAGATATGACTGCTCAACTGGATGTCTGTTAAAACTAAGAACACTTTGAAAAAAATGGACTGCAGCTATTCCAATAATCCCATTTTTGGTGTGATTACTTCCCCTTGGAGAGGGAAAGGCATTTTTGGAAGCCTCCCAGAGATGTGTCATATGTCTTGACTCTGAAATTTGAATACAAATTCCCAGCGTTGTTACCCAGTCAAAATTATGACTCCTTTTCTTTTAGTTATCCCCTTTTTGTCGGATCTAATACTTTGTCTTCATTTATTAAATGTCAATACTTAATAGAAGTAAACGCCACCCACCCCCCAAAACCCCCCAAAAAAAAAAAAGAAGAAGAAGAAGAAAGAGATGCTACCTTTATGTGAATGAGTGCCTTCATAGGCTCAAACCTAGACTACCTTTTAGAAAAATGGTCTTCATTGCACAACAATTAATCAGCATTGAAGCAATTATCATTTTCCTTGGAAGACATCACTACTTCAGTAATAATTAGATGTAATACCTTCATATATTTGATGTTAAGAAGACATACGTTCTTTGAAAGTTTATTTAGTTCTATCTTGTGCAACAGGTGTATATATACTCTAGTGGTAGCAGGTTGGCACAAAGGCTTATATTTGGAAATACAAACTATGGGGATCTAAGAAAATATCTGTCTGGCTTTTTTGACACCACAGTGGGGTAAGTTGTATAAGTTCCATAATGCTTCTCTGCTTTTAGTACTCACAAGGGTACCTAGTTTGACTCCTCTCTTTCTCTCTCACAGGAATAAAAGAGAAGCGCGGAGTTATGTTGAAATCTCAGAATCTCTTGGAGTTGATAAGCCATCAGAAATTTTATTTGTGACGGATGTTTATCAAGAAGCTGTAGCTGCAAAGGCAGCAGGTAATTTGTGTTCATATTCTTATTGGGATTCTGAACATCCTGTTGGAATTGGGGAACCTGTCAAATTGACAGGTTCTGTTTGTGTCTTCATAACTGGACTGATTGAACTTTATCTTAGCTTAGCAAATTTAGTACACAGTTGACATTTCTACCCCCTAGTTAGAATGGGAATGCCAAACTTATTTCTTCTTCTTATTATTAAATTGTATTTAACACTAATCCATGTTACAGGTTTGGAGGTGATAATTTCTATCCGGCCGGGAAATGCACCCCTTCCAGACAATCATGGGTTCAAGACAATCAAATCGTTCTTGGAAATCTGAAAGCTTAGATGTTCTTCTGTAATCATATGAAATGTGACAATTATCATGAATAAATATATAATTTACAATCTCGTTTTGAAAACAATGTGGTTTGTGCTCTGCTTCTGTCCCCTCTTGGTCTGTGCTAATTAATGCTTTGCCTGAAATTCTTTTAAATCAAGATTTTTGCTTTTTTCCTAAATCACTTGCACATACTCTTCAAAAAGTCTTGAGCGTGGAAATATGAATACTTTTAGTACCATGTGTTGTGTCAATTATCCGATGTGGTAGATTGCTAGTGGTAAAAAAAAAATGGTGGGTTCATGTGATAGTGAGAGAAAGTCAATCATAGTTTGTCATATAAAACAATTGTGGTAAAATGTGTGGCACTAGAATTATTCTGTAAATATTGCATTTCCTACATCTTTATTATCTCCAAGTTCTAACCATTGATAAATTCTACCCCTATGAAGTAATGACAGATAGTCCCCTAGACCAATAATCTGTCTTCCTTAAAGAAATCTACATATCAAAACACACTTGTAGAGGGGGGAATTTAGAACTAATCACAGATTGTGTTCTTATGTGATTGATCTTAGACCATTGAAAAATTTGAACTCATCACAGATTGTCATCTTATACTATTAGGTCTATTTAAAATGTGAAATTTGAAAATCTAATTTTTGGATTGCACGTTTCTATTATATTCTTTATAATTGCAAAATTTTATGAAGGTCAAAAATCAATAACATTGTTATCAATCAAATATTTAAATGTCAAGTTTTTTGAGTCTAAAATTATGTATAAAAAATAAGTTTATTAATTGAATAGTAAATAACATTCGATTTGAACGAAATTTGACACGTGTGTTAAGAACATAAAGAACATACAATTTAATGGTTAGATTTTCAAAATTTACATCTAATTAAAAAATATAAGAGAAGTTTAAAGAGTTTCTTTCTTTAGAAAGAAGCCTTATCTGTATTTAAATTGGTAACTATAAAGTTTTCATTAGCTATATAGTAGATTTCATAATTAATGTTCAGAGGGCAAATATGAACTTGTCAAGTAAAAGATGATGTCATATGTCTCTTGGAGAAAAAGAAATAAAATTCATTCAATAAAACTATGACAGGTTATATTTAAGATTATCATTGATCGTTAAACCCCTACGAGAGTCCTAGAAATAAATGCATTCTTGAGCCTTATTAAGAATGTTCTTTGAAGTATTGAAGTTTTGTTAAAATCAATCCCTAAGCATGCAACAACTTCAAAATTCCGAACACGGAATTATTTTTGAACTCAAGCCTTAAAGTTCTAAAGAACTTTTTACACTAAAAATTTTCGAATCCGAAGAATGTTTAAAAACACGAGGATCGTGAAGAACAAAGAATTCTTAAATCCAATCAATTTAAGAATACAGTATTATTGCCCTTATTATATCGAAGTATTCCAGGAAGCGAGATAGGCTTTGCATTTGAGTAAAAATCAAGAAGTCATAGCCGTTGATGACACATTTTGCACATCTTTGGGCCTAAGAAAATACTTTTATCTTAAAAAAAAGAAAAAAAAGAAAAAGAAAAAGCACGAAGTCCATTACTTTAGCCCCTAAAATTGACAAAAGTTTTGTCATCCCACAAAATTATCTAGACAGGCCCAAGAAGGTCCTCGACTGGGCCTAAATCCAAGCTACTTAATTCTCCCTTACAGTGTGGATCAAGCCCACGCATGAAAAATGGACCATCCAACAAGGAGAAATTTGGAAAAGTAGATTGCTCTTTGAATTGGGCTTGGAACACCAATGAGACCTATGAGCCCTTAATGTGTGCAACGTGCAATGCAAAAGAATTCCTATATCTTTTGAACAAATATCCATAGCCAACACAAAGCCAAATTATTATATAAATGAGAATCAATCACCATTGCTTGCTCTCCAATTTGCATTTTCCTTTAGGAGAAAAGTCAGATCAACCAATCTTTTTAAGAGAATTACTAGTCAATGCTAATTGTTGCTAATGTCCAGCAAATATAACAAATTTTCTTCACATTAAGTAGATAGAGAATTACTAGTCAACGCTAATTTTCTTCATTTTACGAGTGATTGAGCGCAAAAACAAGACTGTCTCTTTCTTTCTTCATTACAACTACTCTTAATTATCCTTTCCTTCAAAGTTAAAAATGTGATTTTTCACAAGTTATGTAAGCTGGTTGCAAGGTCTTTCCTCCCTTTTAAAGGTGTGCCAAGTGTCGTCCAACCTCAAGAAGCACCACTAGCCTTCTTCATTATCAGTCTTCGAACTAAACTCAAGTCAGCAAAGAAGCCCACTCAAATTTAGATACTTGGTACATCAACAAAAGACCCCCAGGCAATAACCATGATGAGCGTGCTTAACTAATTAGCAACTTGTAGTTGCACATGACGATTGAAAGTTCTTTAGTAGTATGTTTTTGTTAAGCACTTTCCTATAGCAATAGGAATAACATTTTTTTCTCTAAATTTTATATATTTATTTATAAAAAAAAACACACACTCACACGCAAGAGAAAGTGAATGAAGGTAGCAATAGGAATAGCTTAAGATCAGTTAATTTAATGACTGTGTTGAGAAATGAGAGCAATAGTTATCTCACGTATTGGAGTTGTGAGAGAGGAAATGCATGTGGAATTGTGAGAGAGAAAATGCATGTAGACAATGCACAAGATACATTCTCAATTGAGTGAGCATACTATCACCAATAGTCTTATAGCTGTGGGTTCTTATTTTTGACAGTATCTCAACCCAGGTAGAAATAAGGATCCTGAGCCTTATACTTGTGGTTTGGTGGACTGGGCTTGGTTCACCGTAGCTATGTTGGGCTGATTACGAACCCAGTTGTGCACAAAACATGATTCCTACAACACATACACATTTATACATACAAAATATATACGTATTGTACAGTAAGGAAACAGTAAAGAAATAATAAAAAGGTAAATAAGACGTCAAAGATCCTCAGAATGATATATAATATTTCATTATTTTCTTGAGTTTTAGTACATTGGGTCCTTTCTTCATTGGGATATGTCACAGGGTCCAAATAAGTTCAAAAGTCATAGACTTAGATAGCTCTTTGTAGGCTTCTAAGACTTGTGAGGCTTAATTCTCTTTAAATTCAAGTGTATCCTCTAGTGGCTGTCCCAGGATCTTTCATAGTATTTTCCATATTTTCTCATTTTTTGAATTCTAAAGAAGTTTTTCAAAGGATTTTTTTGCACTGATTCTCTATTGGTGATTGGTTTTTGTTGATGGCTTCACCCCTTTTTATAGTACCATCCTAAGGTTTTTGGTGTACCACTGATTCCCTTTATTTGATGCCCTAAGTACCAGAACCAATGTTGTGTTAGCAATATTGGTGGCTGGTCCTTTCCTTAGTTTCTTATTATTTTCTCCTTTTGAGGTTTCCCCCCAAAAAGTCCCCAGTTGACCTTCCTTTTTTGGGAGGTCCTAAGAGCTGATTTTCAATCTTCTCTTCCCAAAGCTTCAAGATGCTCATTTTCAAACCCACATTTTTGGATGTTTCACCTTTTGTCACTTTCTCTAAATAGGCAGATTCCTCCCTATCAGGCTGAAAGATCCTCAGCCATCTTCCTTCACGATACACCTTTTTGCGTTCCTTGAGGTAAGTCATCAACCTTTTTCTGAACCATGGGCGGCTGATGGGACATTCCTATCTTCGTTCCTTGTGTCCATGAGCATGCCCCTTTGAGCTGTCCCAATCCTAGCTGATCATTTTTTGCATTTCCCGAGGATCCCAACTTTTTAGGAGTCCCAAGGTATCCTGGTCCAGTCCCTTTCTATGCTCCATAGGAAATTTTCCTCACAAAGGCTGGGTTGAGCTTCCTTTTTCATTTTCCTTTCTTTTCTAAGGCCTAAAGCTTGCCCATTCATGGCTTTGGGCCTTATTTTGCTTATTTTAAGTGGGCCTTGGTTGGTGGATTGGGCTTTGTCTTTCTTTGAGGGCCCCCTTGGGTTTTATATTTCAATATTTATGATGTTTTGGGCCTTAACACAATACTTGTGATATTTTGGACTTCAACATTTAGCCCCCTGCGCTTGTGGGTTGCCTGCAGCCTACGCATGAGCAAACAAGATTTTGGCCTCCCCAAGGCTCTGTAGTTGGTATTTTTATTTCCTTCTGGGTCCTTTTTCCTTCTTATTCTAGGATCTTGGCCCTTCACATTGTCCTCTGATGTCCTGATTCCACGTATCCCACTTCTTTTGTAACTTCCCCTATTTTCAAGGAACGTGGTAGTTGAGGATTAAGTATCTGGGTAAACCTCTTCCTCCTTTTTTTTATGGTTCCCATAACTCTCATTAATAATTGACAAATAACCTTCCTATAAAATTGAATTTTGGCAACTGGTGCTTTTTTCTATGTTTCATCCTCTTCAATTTTTCTTCACGCCATTATTGTCATCGCCTCAATCCTTTCCTCCAAGCATCTTTTTACTTTTTCAAATGATCTTTCCCAGTACACTCTTTCCCCTTTACTTCCTCCTTCCGTTGTCTTCTTCTGCTTCAAACCCTTTTTGTTTTCTGCTACATTGTTCTTTCATGGCTTCCTTATTTTCTTCACGAAAAAGGAAGGAGTGTTCACCTACTCTTTCTGAAGGCGAGGGATCCTCAGCAGGGTTAGCACAAGGTGAGGTGCAGAAAGTCTTAGATCGCCTAGCCTTTCCCTTATGAGACCCTTGGTATACTCCTAGTTTGTTCTTCCCCCAGGTTACTCATGGTGATGCTCCTTCTTCTCCATATGCTTGGGTGTTTTTTAATCAGCCCGGGTTTGCCAGTTCTGCCCAAGTTCCAGAACCAAGGGAAATCCTAGACCTTTAAATCAGGCGAGGATCTCGCGAGGCGGTTTCCAGTTTCTTTGATTTCATTGCAGGGAAGATCACTGGTTGGTCTAATTGGGTGGATGAAGAGCTATCCGATGGGGGCTTTGGCAATTGCTTGGAGCGAGTTAGGATCTTGAAGTCAGTGGAAATTTTCAAGAACTTAGAAGGCTTTAGGGATGCCAAAGGTCTGAGACATCTGGTGCGCCGTTAGTCTTTCTCTCTTCATACATTTTTCTTTTCTGTTGGCGAACTCACCAATGCTCTGGAGGACGTGGTTAATAATTTCCTCCTCCCTATGTTTGGTGATGAGAATTCTTTCGACATCTACCTCTTCGCTGAGGATCTCAAGGTTGAGGAGCGACTCTTCAAGCATTTTGGTGGGCGTACTGCTTCTTTTGGAGGTAAACTAGTCAGGATGGGTAAATGGGTAGCGACCCTTTCTCAAGAAAATTATAAAACTGTTAAGCAAGCTAGGTTCCTAGCACTGTGGCTGAGTAAATTTATCTTTAGTGAATTTCCTGGTTATGAAATCAAGTCTACATTCTTCCATTTAGCCATCAAGTTGGCCCAGGGTACTAGGTATCCTTTGGCTCCCATGTTCTTAGGTCATGTTTATTCCCAGTTAAACTTGCTCTATGGTGATGAAATTGAAGGTAATTCTTGCTATGCCATAACTTCATCTTTGCACTATGCCATTCTCTAAGTGTTTGTGTGGGCTCGTTCCTCTGTCACTTTGGCGAAGTGTAGGAATCTAAAGTACATGAAGGATAAGTTCCAAGGATCCCCAGATGTCATCAAGGGCTTATGTGGCAGTTCTACTGATGGCTATCCTATCATTTTTCGTTGGCCTAACTTGAAGGGTGGTAATGTCAATCTTATGGAGTTGTTTGACTAGAAGGGGCATTTGAGTTGGCATTTCCCCCGAGAGTTTAGTCTTGGATTTGTTTGTGATTCTGTCTTGTCTTCCTTCTTAAATTCTTCAGGGCACACTTTTGATCTACGTCGAGGAGATGAAAGCAGCTTGGCGTACCTGGCTTGCACCAACCTTTCATGGCTTCCAGTTCCTTCAATGAGTGGCCCTAAGTACACTAATTATTCTGTGCATCGGTTGCTTAGGCAGTTAGGATTTAATTAGGATATCCCACCGGTGTTTAAAGAGGTGGTGACTTTTCTCCCATCACTGGATCCATTCCTCAGGCTTCAAGCCTTTTTTTTTATTGGTCATAGAGGAGCCCCCAGTTCGTGGTGCCAAATTCTTAACGAGTAGTCTTTGTTTTGAGTGGCTTTATTGGTTATTGGAGGAGGGTTTAGAAGTCCTTTTTAAACTTTGTTGGTTTAGGTACAATTGGAAGGGTCCCTGACCTTGATCTCTTCTTTGCTCCCTCTTACAACAAGCATTTAGCTCTTCCCACTGCCAGTGTTGTGTCTGCTGCAATAAGCAGCAAAACTAGTTTTGTGGAGTGGCTCACTGCTACTGGTGGCTGGGTATCCTATGCCAATGATTTCCCTGCTTTTTGTCTAGGGTGTGACCTGATTGTGGACTCTTCCTTCGGTGTGCCTATTAAAAAGGGGTAATTGAGGAGATCGGTGCTACAACTCTTGTGGGTAAGGGTAAGGAGAAAAAGATCAAAAAGAAAACTAGTAAGAAATCCGAAGTTGAGGAGAGTGCTGAGGGTACTGAGGCTGACAAAGGTACCAAAAGGAGAAAGACCACTTTAGCTTGCAAGCAGCTTACTATTTCTGAGGACCCTGGGCCTTCTGCTATTAGAAAGGAGGTTAGCCATCCTCCCATCCCAAAGATTAGAGTGAAGACTAAGGTAGAGTCTTCTATCCTTTAGATCCCTATGGGTTTCCTTAAAGAAACTTCTTTTGTAGCTATTACTTCTTCAGCCCAAGGTTCTTCGGGGTCCCTTGCCATCATTCCTCGATCTCCTTAGGGACCTTCTAGGCATACCTGTAGTAAGTAGAAGACTGCTGAAGGACCTGTAGAGAGAGAGAGAGAGAGAGAGAGAGAGAGAGAGAGAGAAGGGCAAGGCCTCATTCCTTCTTCTCTCATCCTTTCTTCTTTAGTTGCTCGTTGCCTTCTTATCTTATTTCATGGTTTGTTGCTTTGCTGTGTTTCTATTTCTCTTTTCTTTTATTGATAAGTGGTTTCCATTTTTGTAGTTTAAATGCAAATCCGACCCTAAGGGAGAAAAAAGCCCTTCCTTTTGTGATGATGTGGTGTTGAGGTCTAAAAAGTCACAATGTTGCACCAAGACCCAAAATGGCACAGAGAATTTAACACCATAAAAAATAAAATACTTGAACCTACAATAAAGAAAAAAGATGGTAGACCCAAATCCATTAAGAGTCTTAAGGAGAAACCCAAACCCACGAATGGCTAAGCCTTAGAACTCATGAAACAAAGGGAAGAAGAAAGCCCAGCCCGCCAAGGTCAGAAAATCGCTTGGGAGCCTAGTGGTAAAAACTGGGTTGGGATACCTGGGGACTATTAGGAGCTCGGGATCCTTAGGATGTGCGGCAAAGTTAGGGTTGGATTAAGAAAGTTCAAGGGGAGGTGCCAAGAAACACAAGGAATGAGAACATATATGTCCCTATCAGCCACCCAATGATGCAGAAAAGAATCAGAAGGCTTGTGAACCAACAATTCATGAACAAGGGGTTGGTACCTCAGGGAACCCAGAAAGAAGAATCATGAAAGGAAGTGGCTGGGAAACTTTCAACCTAGCATGAAGGAATCAGCTCACTTGGAAAAAATGACAAAGGGAAAGGTAGCCAAAAGCTAAGTTTGAAAAGGTGGGGTTTAGAAGCCTTGAAGGAAGAAGGACCAAAGGTCAGCTCTTTAAGGACACTCCAAAACGGAAAGTCAGCAAAAAGACTTTTGGAGAAGAAATCCCAAAAGAAGAAAATTATGAGGAAAGAGGAAGGGATCAGCCACTAATGTTGTTGGCACAACATTGATTCTAGTACCCAGGGGAGCAAATTGGGGGAATCAGTGGTACCCCAAGAACTCTAGGATAACACTATAAAAAGGGGAAGCAGCCAATAGTGAAAGGCATTCAACAACAATGAATTAGAGTAAAATCATTGAGAAAACTCTATTAGAATTCAAAAATGGAGAGAAAAGAGGGAAATACTGCACGGTATCCTCAAATAGTCACTAGAGAACATACTTGGATTCAAAGAGATTCAAACTTTGCAAGTCTTAGAGGCCTGAAGAGCCATCTAAGTCTGTGATTTTTGAACTTATTTGGACCTTGTAACACGTCATAGTCAGCATATTGTATTGCACAATTAAGAAAGTAATGGAATATTTTGCATTGTTTTAAGGACCCTTAATGCTTCATTTTTGTGTCTTTCCTTATAACTTCATTCCTTTGCTGTTTTTTGCTATTCAATGCATATATTTATTATTTGTTAGCATATATATGTTGTAGGATTCGTGCTACAATTTGGTTTGTAATCAGCCCATTTAACTGCAGTGAACCAAGCCCAGTCCCTTAAAACAACAAATAAAGAGTCTGGGATCCTTGTTTCTACTTGGGCCTGGGTACTGTCCAAAAAAGGACCCACACATATGGTATGATACTTTCCATCCCTCCTCACTTCTTTCTCTACTTGTCTTTCCTTTTGGGCTTGTCCATTCCTGCTGTTGAGTTGCCAATTAACCCCCCTTTCTTTCCTTTCTTCTGTAGGTGGAGGTGCCTCCCCCTGTAATTGGTGATACCTCGCTGAGTTAAGTGTCTGGGGAAGCTAAACAGGTAGTCAAGGATGCCGAGTCTGTGCAAGCTCTTATCTCTTCAGTTGGTCAAGATCCTGAAGCTACTCAGACCCTTGTCTCTAAAGATCCCAAGTCTAGGCAGACCCCTAGCTTAGCTAAAATTGTGATTGCTAAGCAAACTGTTAAACTCGTGGTAGCTAAGGAATCCTTTGGGGCCACAACTTCATCTACAAGAACAGGTAGGCCTTATCTTGTCCTTCATTCTTTTATAAATATATTAGCATCTGCGTTATTCATCTTTCATGTTTCTTTCCTTTTTAAAGACACCGCTTCCCTTTTCTCAGGCCAAACCAGTACCCAGATTGCCCTTGAAGCTGATCCCACGTCAGAGATAGAGGCCTCTGAAGGTGTGCGTTGTCTTTTTTTTTTTTTTTTTTCGTTTTTGTTTTGCTTCAATCATGAGTCAACCCTCTATGCCCCTCCCTTCCTTTAGCAATTTTGCCAAAATTTCCTCTACTTTCTTTCAACGTGCAATGTGTTCTTCTACAAAGTCTCTTGAAAAGTCAGAAGGGCAGGAGGGCAAACCCCCCATGAGTTGAGGTAGTGACTTAGATTCAGGAGGAAGTCTCGCCACGAGAGACTGGTACTTGCTCTTTACCCTTTCCTTTTTCTCCCCTTCCTCTTTCCTATGCCTCTTCTTACTTCATGACCCCATTGATTTTGCAGATGTTGATATGGGCACCAAGGAATCCAAGCTTGTGACTATTAAGGAAGCCAAAAGACCCCTTTTCATTGCCCAGACTATTGAGGCTCAGCCAGTGATCTCCCAGACTACCCCAAGGCCTGAGGGTCTTTCACTTTCTGAGGAAAAAGATGCAACGATAGAGGAAGCCCTAGAGATGGCTGTTTCAGATCCTAGCTTAGGGCTTCTTGCCCTTTTGACTCATTATGACTCCCTAGAGTTCAATAGCCATCCTGCAAGTCACTTTCATTGCTTTGGGCCACCCTTTGTCAACTTCTTACGATTCTTTATGCCTACTGAGGGCTTGCCACTCTTGGAAGGATTGCTTAGAGTCCACGGGGACTTCACTAGTGGGTTCAATGGAGGTTTGTTCTTGGGGAATATTCTGATGGAGCCCTACTGTGCCATGCTGGTTTCCCTGAAGGATATGTCTCTTGATTCCTTATCTAAAGGGAGACTCTTAGAATGGAGAGGGGTGGTGCAGGATCTCATGGAGGCAAGACTCAATCTGTCTTTTTTGTTGGAGTACCTTTGGTCTTTGGCTCATGCATTTTTTTAGAGGAAGGTCTCTAAGGAACTTGATGTTGAGATTGCTACTACTGAGGAGGCTTTGGCTCATGCTCACAACGTGCTGCAAGACTTGAAGATCAGAAAGTAGCAGACCCTTTCTTCTCTAGCTACTTCCTCTACTTTTGCAGTTCCTTAGGAGGGTCCTTTGCTAGCTGGTCTTATACTTAGCTTTTTTATTTTATTTTATTTTTTTAATTAAAAAAAAAGGAAGTTCAGACTGTATAAGTTGCTTTCCTTTCTTCTAGGTACTTTGAGTTGTTAAGTTTTTTTCTTTCTTTTTGATATTTGAACTTCAGTAACTTCTTGCTTATAGTAACATGTACTTCATTTTCCTTTCTTATGCTGTCTTTTCCCTTATTCCTTTGTTTTTTTTTTTTTTTTTCAAAACTAAGTCTTGGGCCATGGTTTCTGGGGATTCGCTTTGTGGCAGGTCCTGGGCCAGGTACTTTAGTGATTGTGCTCCTACACAGATCTTGGGCTAGGTACTTTAGATTTTTATCCTCATTCAAGTCCTAGGTCATGGACCAGGTGGGCCCTTTTGTGACAAGTACTAGGCCAGGTACTTAGGAGGCTTATTTTTCACCCCAGTCCTGGGTCATATACTTGGATCAATTCTAGTGCAGGTCTTGGGTCATGTTCTAGAAAAAGACTTTTTCTTCCCTTTTGTTTTTGAATCAAGTACTAACCTAGGTACTCAGCCATGATCTTGGCCAAAATCAGGCTGTATTATATGTAGCACTGTTTACGCATAATTGTATGGTCTACTCAAATTTTTGAAGGAAGATTTCATTGAAATTCCTCATAATAACTTAAATACATAAGATGGAAATGAGCCTGCCATAAGAGGGCCCTTTCAACATGGATTGTAAAGAAAAAAAAGTTGCTAAATAAAGTACTTGGTAAAACAAGCGTATGACAAAAGATAATGCCTAATAACATAAAGGGTAATGAAAAACTTAGCGACATGAAGGATGACAAAAGGGTCCCTGGTGTACCCAAAATCTTTAGGCAAAGTACTGCTTCAACCATTTTTCATTTATGGGATTTGCCAATGAGGTCCCATCCACCTTTGCAAGGTAATAATACCCACTATCGTGGGCTTCCTTAACAATGTAGTGGCCTTTCCACTTTGGAGTGAACTTGGAGGGTCATGGGATGTTTTTCCGTACGTGTTCAGCTGCCCTTAGTACTAGCTACCCCTTTGCGAAGATCCTTGGGTGTATTTCCTGCTTATATGCCTTAGCCATTTTCTGCTGGTGCCTCTGACTTCTCCTCCTTAAAACTTCTCATTTTTCTTCTAGTCCTTTAAGGTCTACCAGCCTTCCCTTGGCGGGTGAGTCATTCGCATCTCCTTGGATCTCCTCGAGCATCACCCTTGGTATGGGGATAGTTAACTTTATTGGGTTGATGACCTTTATCCCATAAACAAGGGAGAATGGTGAAGATCCTGTAGCTGTTTTCAGTGAGCTCTTGCATGCCCAAAGTAAATCTGTCAGGTAAGAGCTCCACTTTCCCTCGTACTCATGCTTCATTTTCTTCAGGATCTTCAGTATCACCCTATTAGTAGCCTCAGCTTGGCCATTTCCCTGTGGATAACAAGGCATGGATCTCCTGTGTTTAATGTGGTATGCCTTTAACAGGCTCTTTACATCCTTGTTTACAAACGGGGTACCACTGTCACTGATTAGCTTCCTAGGGATCCCAAACTGTGTGATGATGTGCTCACGAATGAAGTTTGAAACTGTTGCTCTGGTGACCTTCTTTAAAGGGATGGCCTCTACCCATTTTGTAAAGTGCTTGGTGGCTGCTAAGATCCATATATGGTCGTTGGAAGGTGGATTTATGGGCCCTATGAGGTCAAGCCCCTAAGTGTGGAAATGTCATGGGGTAATCATATCTTGTAGCGTATTTGGGTGAGTATGTATTGCATCCCCTAGTACTTGGCATGCATGACATGCCTTAACCAGCTTCTTGGAGTCTTTCTTCATGGTGGGCCAATAATATTCCGATTGCAATAGTTGCCTATAGAGCCTTATCTTCCCCGGATGACTCCTACATTCCCCCGAGTGAACTTTCTTTGCTGCTTCCCTAGCTTCCTTGGGCCCTAGGCATCTTAAAGGATCCTCGTTATACCTTCTTTTGAACAAAATACCATTCTACAAAAAATACCGGACAGCTAGCTTCTTGAGTTGGTGAACTAGCTTCCTGTCAGCTGGCAAGATCCCCTAAGTCAGGTATTCGACAAATGGAGTCCACTAATCTTTTGCAACAAATACAACATAAATTTCCTCTTTGTCTATCGAGAGTTGGCAATTTTGACACTTTTCTTGTATAGTTGCAGCTTCTTTGTTCATGTTGGGCCAATAGTACTCCATACGCTATATCCTCCTGTACAGACTGATTTTTTCTGTGACCCCACATATCTGGTTGTGTAATTGCTCTAGCTTTAACTTTCTTTCTTTCTTGCTGATACATCTAGTCAGGATCCTTCTGGGAAGTCTTTTGTATAGCTCCTCTTCTATCAAGGTGTAATCTTTCAATTCTTTAATACTCCCCCCACGCTCTAGCTTTCCCACTTCTTTCTTTATCTCACTCCTCCAATCTTTTTCATCTGGTTCATCAGAAAACATCCTTTTAAGGGTCTCTATGATAGAGTTCTGCTGCTTGCTTCCCTTTATCAAGGGGCTTTCTTCCTTAAAAGGTATGGGATTCCAGGGTGGCCAGTGCGTCAGTGAACCGATTTTCACTTCTTTGGGCGTACTCCACAATAAAGGTCTAAAATTTCCCTTCTACCTTTTGTGCCCAAGTCCAATAGGATGCCAGGCTTTACTTCTTTAATGCAAAGTCTCATTTGACTAAGGAGACTATAAGATTGGAATCTCCAACTACCTTTATGTGCTTGATCCCCATACTAAGTGCTATAACCAGTCTAGTTAAGTACGCCTTGCACTTAGTAATGTTATTCAAACGTGGGAACTTGATTTTGAAGGATAATGGTATGGTGTCCCCATTTTCACAACTCAGCACGACCCTTATGCCAATCGAGGCTGTTGTTGCTGACCCATCAAATCTCATGGTCTACTTCCTCCCTGAGAGTTCTACCACTGCCACTTCTTGGGATATCCTCCTTCAATGGACACTTTTCTTCTTCGGGGAACTGGGCTAGCAGATCTGCTATAGCCTAGCTCTTGATAGCCTTAGGTGTCCTTAATCCAATGTCATATTAGGAGAGCAATATTAGTCATTGCGTTACTTTTCCGGTCAATAAGGGCTGATGGAAGAGTGCCTTTATAGGATGAGACTTGGTCACTAGGAGAATTTGGTGGGATGGGATGAAAAGTAACATTTCAGCCTTTGGAACGTGTAAATAACCACCAAGCATGCTCTTTCTATCTTGGGATACCTGATTTTTGTATCTTTCAAGGCCCTGCTCACATAATAAATAGGCTGCTCATTTCTTTCGTCATCTTCTTAGGCTAGTAATGTCCTGATAGCCTAAGAATTAGATGCTAAATATAGCAATAGAGGCCGCCTATGTATTGGCGTTTGTAGGATGGGTAGATGGTTCATGATCTATTGGATCCTTTGGAAGGCTCCTTGCTGTTCAGGTCCCCAGGTGAACTCAGCTTCCTTTTTCAACAGTTCGGATATCTCACTTGTGACCGAAGCCAAACCTGACATAAACCTTCTGATGTAATAGACCCTTCCTAAGAAACTTTTGAGCTCTTTGACTGTTGTAGTACTTTTCATGGTTACGATGGTAGCGGCCTTGGCTGGATCTATACTTATGCCTCTGTGATGTACTAGGAATCCAAGGAACTTCCCAACAGATACCTCGAAGGCACACTTCAAGGGGATCATGCGCAGTTTGTACATCCTGCATCTTTCAAAGACTCGTTCAAGTACTTGGAATTGTCTTGCCCTAGTCTTTGATTTCACCACAATATCATCCATATAATCTTCCATTTTCTTATGCATTATATTGTGGAAGATGGCCGTCATGGTGCGCTGGTATGTGGCTCCTGCGGTTTTAAGGCCAAAAGGCATCACAGTGTAATAGAAGTTTCCTATCGGGGGTCCTGAACGCTATCTTTTCTACATCCTTGGCAGCCATACAGATTTAATTATATCCACTATACCCATATATAAATGAGAATATGGAACTTCCCTTAGTTGAGTCTACGAGGATATCAATGTTAGGTAAAGGAAATTCATCTTTTGGGTTTGCTTTGTTTAAGTTGCAAAAATCCACGTAACATCGGATTTTACCATTCTTTTTCTTCATGGGAACTATATTGGAGAGCCATTTAGGGTGCTGGATAGGCTTAATGAACCCTGCTATCTGCAACTTTTTGGCTTCTTGAGTGATTTGAGCCTTTATCTCAGTGTGGAAGACCCTAGCTAGTTGGATCACTGGATTGGTTCCCGAATCTACATTGAGAGAGTGGACCACTGGCCCGAGATCCAGGCCAAGCATCTCATCATATGTCCACGCAAACACATCCACATATCTTTTTAATAATTCCACTAATTGCTCTTTTTCCTGAGCTGATAGTTGGCTACTGATAAAAATGGGTTTTGGGGGGTCCTGAACCAGCCCCCAAGTTTACTTCTTCCAACTCTTCTTTGGGCTGAATTTGTGCTTCTTTCTTCGAATCCTCTAGGATCTCCTTTTGACCCATCATGCAACCTGTTGGCCTGGGACCTTCCTGTAAAGCACATTCAAGTCTTGCGCACCTTCATAAGTGATAATTCAACCTACCCCCGGGTTCTCGGATTACCACACATTCCTTGGATCTTAAGGAGTTGGCTTCCCTTTTTTTTTTTTTTTTTTTTTTTTTTTCTGTTTAGGAGATCCCTTAGGTTGTGGGTACCTTCTCCATCTTTTTCTTCCAAAACATGTGTGCCTAGGGTTCCTGGTATGGAACACTCGTCATCTGGTGCTAACTCGTCATAAAACATTATCTCTACGAAGTTCACTTCTCCTTGACTGAGGGGATTCAGGTTGGCAGGGATCCTTATGGGCCTCCTATTTAGTCTCCCTTTGACACACTGGTGGTACGTTGAGGGAATGAGGCGGTGCTTATGGAGCCAAGGTCGTCCCAACAAAATATGATAAGAGACTTCTGAGTTGATCATATAAAACCGAGTTAGAACTACTATTGGGCCCTACCTTTAAGGCCAATTGCATGTACCCCTCAATGGATTCTGTGACCCATCCAAATCTTGTTATATTTACAGGAGCCCTTAGGATCCTTTTGCTAGCCATGCCAACAGCCTCTAGGGTACTTAGGGCAATGAGGTTAAGTGAAGCTCCTGTGTCTATCAACGCTCTCTTGATTTGAACACCATTTATGGTGGTTGTCAAATAAAGGGGCTGTCGATGATTCGGGTACTCAACTTCCATATCTTCATCCGTGAAAGTTATTACATTAGCTGTTTCCAAGAAAGCTCGATTGGCTTGAGTCTGCTGCAATGCTCATAAGAGACTTTGTCGCAATCCTTCTTACTTCTGGTCCAAATCCCAGTTGGTTGAATAGTGACCTGAACTTGGTGTTCTTCTGAAAGGGTCTGACTATGTTTGGATGGGAGGATCCTTTCGACTCTTTTGCCTCCGCATCAGCCAGGTTCCTATGAATTACCATAGCCACCTTCCTATTTCCTTTGTGATTGGGCAAAGGGTTCCTTTGCACCTCTGGTTCCCATTAGGTAAGCTCCAAGGCCCCCTCCCTGAGTTCTTGTGAAAAAGCCTTTAGAGGGTCTAGCAATCCTTGATGGAATGCTTGACATCTGCAAAATAGGGGGTTCTTTCTTTCTTCTTCAGTGGGTGGCCTAGACACGGTGAAAGGTCTGACAACCCCATCCCCAATCCATTTGTCTAGGACATGGTTTAGCTCTTCTACAATACATGGGATCATAGGTGGTTCCTCGGTCACTTTTCCTTCAGGCTTCCTCCTTTTTTCTCCCACTGAAGCTGTTATGGCTTGGGAAACTGGTACCCTCTTCGTTTTTATGGTTAATGTTGTCCTTTTGGTTCTTTGTAGCAAGTTGACAGACTGGGTTATCCATAAGTTCTCCAGATTAAGTTTGTAGTCAAAGAGCAAGTTGGATATACAGGTCTCCTCAAGCTCCTTTTTTTCGTGGTCTCTATAGCAGTCTAGGGAGACATTTTCAAATCTCTTGATAAACTGGACGAGATCCTCCCTAGGCCTTTGCTTCACCATCTGAAGGCTCTGGAAAGTGACTTTATCCTTGCTTGGGTAGTACTTTGCACAGAATCTTTCCATCATATCATCCTAAGTCTTGATGGACCCAGGTCTCAAGGTGGTATACCGTGTATATGCTCTGTCCACTAGGGACTTAATGAATTCTCTCAAACATAGTTCTTTATCCCTTGCATAGGGACCTATAGTGTGAATAAATCTACTCACGTGCTCTACAACACTCCCATTCCTTTTATCAAATGGGTGGAATTTTGGGGGTTCATATCCTTTGGGGTAAGGCTTACTGAGGAGCTTTGGTGGAAATGGGGGATCCCAAGAAAATTACTCGGGAACCCCTGAGAGCTTCTCCATTTCTTGTTCAAGAAGGGCATTCACATATGCTAAAGTAAGATATTAGGGATTAGCTCCCCCTCATACTACCAACCCTCCTTTTGGCTAGACCCTTTCCTGGTTGACCAAAAGAGGAGTGTTGTCTCTAATCTCTTGAGTTCTTCCTTCTTTGAAGAGATGGATCTCCTGCTGGAGATCCTTCATCATTTCTGCCATTTGGACCATAAGATCTAGCTCTTGCATCTCGCACCTTTGCCCTGAGTCAACCTCGGGTTCTACCAGGGGTACCTCATTCCTTTGCCTGGAAGCCACTTTATTTTCTCCCATAGTCTCTGATGCCACGGGTGGTATGTTGGCACCCTTGCTATTCCTTGGCCTTGAAGCCATGCTTTGCGAAGGGATTGCTTCTTCCCTCTTCTTTGTCCAGTCCCTAGTAAAGTCGTCTTAAAATGTGGGTTCTTATTTTTGACAGTACCCAGGCCTAGGTAGAAACAAGGATCCTATGCCTTATACTCGTGATTTAGTGGACTAGGCTTGGTTCATCGCAATTGTGTTGGGCTGATTACGAACCAAGTTATGCACAAAACATGATTCCTACAACACATACACATTTATACATACAAAATATATACGTATTGTACAGTAAGGAAACAATAAAGGAATAATAAAAAGTAAATAAGACGTTAGGGATCCTCAGAATGATAAATAATATTTCATTATTTTCTTGAGTTTTAGTACATTGGGTCCTTTCTCCACTGGGATATGTCACTAGGTCCAAATAAGTTCAAAAGTCATAGACTTAGATAGCTCTTTGTAGGCTTCTAAGACTTGTGAGGTTTGAATCCCTTTGAATCCAAGTGTATCTCTAGTGCCTGTCTCAGGATCCTTTACAGTGTTTTCTCTCTTTTCTCATTTTTTGAATTCTAAAGAAGTTTTTCAAAGGATCTTTTTGCTCTGATTCTCTATTGCTGATTGGTTTTTGCTGATGGCTTCACTGCCTTTTATAGTACATTCCTAGGGTTTTTGGTGTACCACTAATTCCCTCCATTTGCTACTTTGGGTATCAGAACTAATGTTGTTTCAACAACATTGGTGGCTGGTCCTTTCCTTATTTTCCCACTATTTTCCCCTTTTAAGGTTCCCCCCCCCTCCAAAAGTCCCCAACTGACCTTCCTTTTTGGGAAGTCCTAAGAGTTGATTTTTAATCTTTTCTTCCCAAAGCTTCTAGATGCTCCTTTTCAGACCTACCTTTTTGGTTGCTTCACCTTTTGTCATTTTCTTTACAGTGGCAGATTCCTCCTTGTTAAATTGAAAGATCCCCAGCCACCTTCGTTCATGATCCACCTTCCTGCGTTCCCGAGATACTAGACTTCTTTTTATGAAGTGTTGATTCCTAAGTCATCAACCTTTTTCTGAACCATGGGCGGCTGATGGGACATGCCTATCTTTGTTCCTTGTGTGCATGAGCATGCCCCCTTGAGCTATCCCAATCTCAGCTGATCCCTTTCTGCATTTTTCGAGGATCCCATCTTCCTAGGAATCCTAAGGTATCCTGGTTTAGTCCCTTTCTGGGCTTCCCAGGAAATTTTCCTCACCAATGTTGGGCTGAGCTTCCTTTTTTCCTTTTCCTTTCTTTTCTAAGGCCCAAAGCTTGCCCATTCATAGGTTTGGGCCTCCTCTTGCTTATTTTAAGTGGGCCTTGGTTGGCGAATTAGGCCTTGCATTTTTTGAGTGCCCCTTGGGTTTTAGATTTCAATATTTGTGATGTTTTGGGCCTCAGTACAATACTTGTGATATTTTGGACCTCAACAATAGCTTAGTGGAATAGCCTCCTCTCTTTTATTAGAAGAATAATGTTTCAAATCCCCCTTTCGTATTGTACTTTCAAATTATAGACTTAAAAATAGAAAAGAAAAAATTGATTCAATCATTACCTTTGAATGGTTGACGACTTGACGTTATGTTACCTTTACATGGTTTAACATTTGGATGATTTGCTAACTTATATGGTCTTCTTCTTTTTTTTTTCTTTTTTTTTTTAAATAAAAAAATTTAAAAAATTGGTCGGATCATGGTTCAACTTACTTTTACTCTAGGTAAAAAAATTTTAGATTTGGAGTGGGTCATTGGATTTGGGTCAATTTTGCCATGTCTATTCTTGGATAGGGAATTATAAAAGTCCTTAATTGGTTGCAGTGTTCATAGAATTTGATTGTAGTTTTTTAATTGTGACAAATGCGGTGTTCTATTGGCAGAAAATTATTGAAAATTTTTCTTAACTGAAAAAAATTATTAAAATCTTATTGAGAATAACATGAGAGAAATACCGATATCTTAAAAAGAATTAATGTTCAATTCGCAGTATATTCTCGAAAAAAAAGTGCCATGCAAAAAAAAAAAAAAAAAGATTTTAATTTTCTTGGGAAGTCCATATCATATGTATCGTTAAATTGTAATTTCGAAGTCGCAATGATGTATAACGGGTGTTATGGTCCCTTCGTAGTACGATGACATTAATTCCGAATAAAAAAAAAATTTCATTGATGTGAAAGAAGCATTTGATAATTTAATACGTTTTTTGTTTTTCTTCCCCACTCTCTTTCTTTAATATCATCCACAAAGTGTGATGCATGCAATCATTCTTCTATTTCGGTTTTACGCAAAACCAATAATATATGTGAAGAATAGGTCCTCAAAAGCCACAGAGAGTCCCTAAGTCATATTTAGTGGAGGAGGTTTCAGCACAAATCAAGGTCATTTAATTGATTGTCAATGTCAAAATAAAAATTTTCAATTCCACACACCAAAAGGGCAGTGCCTTTCATTGCGCAAAATTATCATTGTTACTCGCCCTGACTTCTGTCAATTGAATGACAACTATCTGTTTAATATTCCTTAAACCCATTGGAGAGAAATGACTAAGAACAGTACAATTAGTTTCTCGATCACTCAACTAATTAAAAACCTTACATCAGAGTAACAACAAATTAATTATTTAATATACTTGCTTCAAAATGTGTATCAAAATCCAATTTGAGAGAGTTTATTATTGTTGTCCCAACAAGAATTGAATACAATCTCATCTTTGTAAATGAACCCTTCAAGCTGCTTAACATTCAAGTAGATAGAAAACACCTCTTTATGAGAGATTTAGTGCACAAATAGGAGTGTCTCTTTCTCCTTCTTCACTACTACTCTTAATTACCTTTTCCTTCGAAGTTAAAATGTGATTTTTCACAAGCTATTTGACTTGGTTGCAAGTTCCTTCCCCTCTTTTGAAGGTTTTCTATGTGCTGTATAACCTCAAGAAGTACTGTAGCCTTCTTCATTATCTACGTAGATGTGAGTAGCAGATTCAGCTCTTCGAACTAAACCCAAGTCAGCAAAGAATAATCAAATTTAGATACAAGGCACATCAACAAAAAACCCCAAATAATACTATTGAGTCAAAGACATTTACAATGAGAGTAAATTAAAAGATTTCTCTGTTTTTTTATATTTATTTATTTATTTATTTATTTATAGATTCGATAATATTTCAAATATATGATTTTCGTTTCATGATGATTGCTCTTTATCATCAAGCCAAGGTATTGATTGATTTTTGGTGTAAGTAGGAATTAAAACCTAAATCTTTTATTCAACGACAAAATTTTGTTCTTTTGTAAATATTTAAATATAGAGAATTCTATTCCTTCATTAATACAAATTAATATTTTTAATTCACTTTTTAATGGTTTGATTTTGAATTCAAAATTTTTAATTACAACACCATGTTTATAACTTTTCGTGTTCAATTCATAATAAAAACCTTACCTCAGAGTAAAGGGTGAAAACTAAACACACACACAAAAAAAAAAAAAAAAAAAAACATTAATTAATATACTTACTCCATCTTCAAAATGATACCTCAGAGTAAAGGGTGAAAACTAAACACACACACAAAAAAAAAAAAAAAAAAAAAATCATTAATTAATATACTTACTCCATCTTCAAAATGAGTATCAAATTTCAATTTGAGAGATATTACTATTCTTATCCCAACAAGAATGGAATACAATCTCAACTTTCTAAATGAACCCTTCAAGCTACTTAAAATTCAAGTAGATAGAAAACAACCCTTTATGTGCAATTGAGTGCACAAACAGGAGTGTCTCTTCTCTTTCATGACAACTTCTGTTAATTATCCTTTCCTTCAAAATTAAAAGTGTGTTTGGCATGATTAATTTTGCCAATTTATTTTACTATTTAGCTTATTTTTGCAACTATTCATGGGTCTTACTGCATTTTTTAGTACTATTCTTGAGTCCCACTATACTATTTCAACTAACTTTTACTTTTATCTACAGTACTTTCAGTAAAAAAGTTTTCAATTTTAACAAAATAAGTGGATCTCGTGAAGCACCGTTAGCCTTCTTCATTATTTGTGTAGACGTGATTATTATTTGTGTAGACGTGAGCAGTGGATTAAGCTAAACCCAAGTCAACAAAATAGCCCAATCAAATTCAGATACAGGGCACATCAACAAAAGATCCCAAACAATAACTATTGAGTCAAAGACATTTCAATGAGGGCAAATTAGAAGATTTCATTCTCTTTTTATTTATTTATTTTTATCAATACAATAATATTTCAAACCTATGGTTTTACTCCATGATGATTGATCTTTATTATTAGGCCAAAACATCAATTGGTTCTTGGTGTAGGCGGATCCTAGATCTCTTACTCGACGACAAGATTTCGTTCTTTTTAAATATTTAAACACTGAATTCTACTTATTCGTTAATGCAAATTAATATTTTAAAATCACTCTTTAAGTGTTATTTTGAATTCAAAATTTTTATTTACAATACCATGAAAAGTAGGGGTGGCAATTCGTGTTCACATGTCAAGTTCGTGTCGTTTCAACTCATGAGTATTCGACTATATGGGTTAACCTTAACCCGACATGTTTATTAAACGGGTCAGGATTCCCCAACCCTAACACAACCCATTTATTAAACTAGTTAGTCGTGTCGACTTATTTATCATATTTATCAAAATGAAAAAAAAAAAAAAAACTAATTTTAGTATTAACCAAATTGATATGAATTATGAAAAACCAAACAAATAAATATTTTTAACATAAAATTCAAAACCAATGAGAAACTACATCACTAATAATCATTTAAAACTAAAACATATCTCAATATCACAAATAATCAATTATAATATGTCAAAGAAAATAAACCACAACAACTAATAAGTTTATATATCTAGGGTTTGAAGGGTATATTGGTAAAATGTTATTTAATTAAATGGGTCAAACAGATTTCAAGTGATGGACACTAACCCAATCCATTTATTAAACTGGTTAGTCGTGTCAACCCGAATATGACACGAACCCATTAAGCCTCAACTCATAACCTACTAATTTCGTGTCATGTTGTGTCAGATTTGTGGGTTGTGTCCAATTTTGCCACCCCTAATGAAACGTGTTTTTAACTTATCAGCAACTTGTAATTACATATAAGGATTGAAAGTTCTTCAGTTGTATGCCTTTGTTAAGCACAATTGGAATAACTCATGATCCCTTATTATAATAATTGTGTTGAGAATTAAGAGCAATAGTTATGTCACATATTAGATAATATGTATCTTCTCTTATACAATATGTGAGTCTCGCATAGTAGTGAGCTTGTGCAACAGAAGATGCATATATCTGATGTACAAGATACATTCTCAATTAAGAGACCGTGTTGTCACCAAGAGTTTTGTGGCTTACCTTGTACCTCTACTTTTTAGTGTTTCCAACCTAGATATTCAGAGTCCAAATCTCCCCATCCAACTATCTAGTTATAAATTTGAAGAAAAAAAACACATGTTGTTAGTGGCATAACCTTCTCTTTTTTATTAGGAGAATCGTGATTTAATTTCCCCTTCTCCATTGTACTATCAAATTTAAATAAATAAATAAATTTTAAATTTGAGCTTGCACTTGCGCTTGTGCTTGGATAGTAAATGATAAAAATTCTCTTTTATTAGGAGAATCATTATTCAAATTCCCATCTTCTCTTATTATACCATCAAATTATTAAAAAAAAAAAGAGGAAAAAACTGAAAATTTGCATTGGGAAGTCCATAAGCATCCTCAAATTGTAATGTTGAAGAATGATGTATATATACGGGTGTTATGGTTCCTTGGTAGTACGATGAAATTATTATAGAGTGGATGGGATGTTTTAAACTTTAAATTTGTTTCCTCTCAAAAAATAATAATAAAAATCTTATTGTTAATTCCAAAGAGAGAGAAAAAATCATTGATGTGAAAGTAGTCATAGATAATTTCTTACGTTTTTCTTTTTCTTTTTTCTTCCCCCACTTTCATTACTTTTTAATATCATCTACAAAGTTGAATGCATGCAATATTGCTATCGTGTTCATCTATTCCGGTTTTACTCAAAACCAATAATATTTGTGAAGAAAATAGGTCCTCAAAAACCACAGTGAGCATGTAATTCATATTTAGTGGAGGAGGTTGATCAGCACAAATCAAGGTCATTTGATTGTCAATGTCAAAATAAAATATTCAATTCCTTAAAACCAAAAGGGGCATATGCCTTTCATTGTGCAAAATTATCAATGTTACTCGACCTCATGATTTACTATCAATTGAATGACAACTATCTGTTTAGTATTCCTTAAGCCCGTGAAGAAATGATTACTAACAGTACAATTAATTTCTTGATCACTAAACTAAAAGCCTTACATCAGAGATTCAGGGTAAAGAAGAAAACTAACACAAAGTTAATTAGTTAATATACTCACTCTGCCTTCAAAACGTGCATCAAATTCCAATTTCAGAGAGAGGTTACTACTGTTGTTTGAAAAAGATCTCAACTTTGAAATGAACCCTTCAAGCTGCTTCAATTGTAGATAAAAATCTATGGGTATCGGATTATGACTTGACAGTAAGAATGGGTTTTAAACTTCTATTATGTTTTGGACAAAGCTTAGATACGGTTTTTAACTACTTTTTATTTTTTATTTTTTTATTTTTATAAAAAGTTCTAAATTAAATTTAACCATGTAATTGAATTGATCAATGAGTCACATAGTTGAATTTAATTATCTTTGAAGAAAATAATATTTTTTGTGTCGAATTGGTTAATACAATTAAATGGTTGAAATTTACTTGGAAAATCTAAGGTATAGACTGTTTAAACTAAAACCAAATTTCGATTAATCTTGGTTTGTTAATTACCTTTTCAGGTTACTCAAAATGATTGTGGACGGATTGTTATTACCTCGAGATGGTTCTCAAGATATTATTACTAGCTCGAAATGTTATCTGACCTCAAAGACTAGAGTCTAGGGTCTGGAAATGCCTAACTTAATGGGAATTTGGAAATACACACAAATTAACAATTAAAGGGAATGAGAAATTTTTAAATGACAAAGTTACTTAATTGACTTAAGCAGTTTACAACATCTTGAAATCAAAGAGCTTGAAGTAAATCATCTGGATTGAACTAAAACTTAGGCAAATAATCCTGAATAAAGTCATATCATAGGAATTCAGTTGATTCAATCCTAAAACACTAAATTGCATCGAAATGGAAGTTCATACTGATCAAATTGCCACAAACATGTACATATCACATCAAACTTAAAAATATACACAAATATAAGTATCAAGATATAAACTTACGTATCCTATACTATGGTCGTTGTTATGTGCTCAGAAATAAGTTCTCTGATTTGTTCATGAGGTTTGTGGCGTCATTTGAAGGTGGGATGGAACGCTTTGAACGCTCTCTCTCCCTCGAAGAACAAGCGGAGCTTGCCCGCAGTAATAAAAAAGTTAAAAATGTGAACCATGCTAGATTCTGTGAAGGTCAAAGCTCAGGTTCCTCATCTCCTAGCTTCGCTGGGGGTTCTGGCAGCCGAAATTCTTCCTTCAAGGACAAACTTATGGGTGAAATACCAAGTGCATACACACAGGCTTTTTGTTTTAAGGAGTTCATGGATGATGATGCCAAGTCGAATGACGAAGTGGAAACACTCAGGCAAGGTATGGTAGCTGTGAAGTTTTCGAAGGAGCTTAAAGAGATTCAGAGACCATGGGCAAGAGCTTTGATTGTGAAAGTGTACGATAGAGCTACTGGATTAAATTTCCTTCAAGCTAAACTATTGTCTATGTGGAAGCCAGTAGGGCGTTTGGAAGTTGCAGATATAGAACATGGCTTCTTCCTTGTAAGGTTGTCATTGAGGGAAGATGTTGAGAATGTTCTGAAGAAAGGCCCTTGGTTTGTAGGAGACCATTTCCTCTCCGTTAGACCATGGGAACCAGATTTCAAGCCTGACTCAGCCAATGTGTCTTCCATTGCAGTTTGGATAAGACTCAGTGGATTACCAATTAAGTATTACAATGCTAAGGCTCTTCAACATATTGGAAAGGCTATTCGCAATGTGTTAAGGATTGATACGTTTACTGCAGCTGAATCTAGAGGCAAGTTTGCAAGGTTGTGTATCCAAGTTGATGTGGCTAAGCCGCTTATCACTAAGGTGATGATAAAACTTAAGTAATCAGTTACATATGAGGGTATTCATAACTTGTGTTTTGAGTGTGGAGGAATGGGCCACAGAAGAGAGTTCTGTCCATTTGTTGTTAGGCCGGTGCTGTTGTGTGAGGAAGCGGAGTTGGGAGGTGCAGGCAATAGAGGAGCAAGCTCACACGTTGTGCATGTGGCTGATGATGCTGAGCTAAAGGGACCTTTATGGCAAGGAGCACAATGCCGTATGTAAGGACGTGCATGAAGGATTGTATGGGCCATAGGTGGTCGTGGCATGCAGGAAGAAAGAGACAAAAATTCAGAGGAGTACTGGGTCCTTACCTGACCACGGTCTGGCTTATAAGCAGAGGAATAACAGACACCAGGTAGTAAATAGGAAGGCTTGGGCTGGTGTGGAGAGGGATGATGGTCCCAGCGGGCTGAACAGGGAGACAAAGAGAAAAATGTCTCCCTCGAGGATTTTGGATAAAGGCCGAGTGGAGTAGGTGATACATAGAATAGGGAAAGAAGCCCAATCCAGTTTGGCCCAAAGTTTAAGTTTAAAAGTAAAAGAATCAATAGTTGATAAGGCCCAAAAGCCTAACTCAGTAAAGGGAATGAAGGTTGTTGTGCGTGTAAGGGTTGGTCATACTCCTCTAAATAGCATCGCTAGGGAAGACGACATGAAGGAGTTGTCTGAGATGCAAAGTAAGGAGCTAAACGCACCGTTGCACATGAAGGGCTGTTCATATCTTGATGTTGGCTATGGAGATACAAGGTCGAGAACTGCTGAAGATTTTCACTTCACTACCATCGCTGTGTCAGAATGGGTCAAAATCAAAGAGGAAGCATTGGAAAAAATGCTGGTGATTGGGTTGGCCGTGAGGTGAGTAATCTTAACTTGGATTATGGGTTGAGGCAGCCTAAAGACCAAGAAGGCGTGGAAGGAGGGTTGGATGATTCTATCTGTCCTGGCATGGAAAGTAGCGACGACTTGGTGGGCTTTCCTGGCAGTTGTTCCGGCATTGGAGAAGGAACACAGGAAGCTCAATCTGTTCACTGTTCTATATGTGATGGGAGTGGGGGTCGTGCAGCTTATGGTGTGGATCAGATGGAATTGGAAGGGGGTGGAGATGGTAGCGCTTCCTTTTGATGTTTGTTAGAACCCATTCCAAAGATTCCTTATGAATAGCATCATTTGGAATTGTAAAGGTCCTTCAAAGCTCTCCTTTCAAAAGTGTGTTAGGCAGCTGGTTCTAAGTCATAATCCAGCTATCCTGGTGGTAATGGAAACCCGAGTTGGGGGAAAGAGAGTAAGGGAAATCACTGAGAGGCTTCCTTTTAATGGAGCTATCCATTTTGATGTAGTTGGGTATGCTGGTGGAATAGGGGTGCTAAGAAATTCAGACAGAGTTGAGGTTGCCCATTTGGCCAGCATTGAACAAGAAATTCACTTCACGGTTAAGGTACGAATTTCTAATGTAATTTGGCTTTTCTTTGCTGTGTACACTAGTCCTAGGAGTGCTGAAAGGCACATTTTGTGGAATAACCTCATGGAAGTTGCAGACCTTCACAATATGCCTTGAGTTATAGCAGGGGATTTTAATGAACCTTTGGTAAATGATGATAAATTTGGGGGTAGAGCGGTGAGTGTGAACAGGTCTCTTTTGTTCAAGGAGTGTTTAGATAAATGCAATATGATAGATATCAGTTTTGCGGGGCCTCGATACATATGGACCAATAGAAGGGAAATTCAAGCTTTGATTCAGGAAAGGATAGATAGGTTCTTTATGAATCCTAAGTGGTGCTTGCTAAACCCGGATGCAAAAATTACCCATCTACCTAGGTATCATTCTGATCATTGCCCTGTTCTGCTAGATATGCTACCAAGTTTAAAGGGTGGAATAAAGATGCCTTTTAGGTTCCAAATGTGCTAGCTGTTAGACCCTACTTTCCCTGATGTTGTTTCTCAAGCATGGGAAGGTGCAAATAATCTAGTTGAGGCAGTTGATAGCTTCACTAGGAATATTGTAGCTTGGAATAAAAATCAGTTCGGGAATATTTTTACAAGGAAGAGAATTCTGATGGCTAGGATCAATAGTATTCAGAGGGCTATTGCTAGCAAACCTTCTAGTTTTCTTCTTAAGTTGGAAGAGGATCTCCTTAGGGATCTTGATCTTGTTCTTAATCAAGAGGAGGAGTTATGGGCTCTAAAGTCTCGGGAAAATTGGATGGTTTAGGATGATCATAATACAGCTTTCTACCATGTTTTGACATTGGTTAAGAGGAAAAGGAATTAGATCATGGCAATCAAAAATGCAGTGGGGGAGTGGATTCATGAGGAAAGTGATATTAAAGAGGTTATTAAAAGTGGTTTTAATGGGATATACTCGATATCTCATGAGACTGCTTCAAGGGAAGACCCTATCATATTACAGTGTTAGGCTAGACTATCGGATAGGGATAGAGAGAGCATCAGGGATAGAGAGAGCATTGAAGAAGAAATAAAGGCTGCATCGTGGTCCTTAAAACCATTTAAAGCCCCGGGTCCGGATGGGCTTCATGCGGGTTTTTTCCAAAAATTTTGGTCGATAGTGAGGGACTCAATGATTAAGGAAGTTAAGTAGATTTTTAGGAATTGGAAATGCCTGAGCATTTGAATAAAACTCTCATTGCATTGATTCCTAAGATCGCAGGTCCTGAGACATTAGGTAATTACAGACCTATTAGTCTTTGTAACACAGTGTATAAAGTGGTGACCAAGATTATTGTGGCAAGGTTGAGACCTTTCTTGGATAAGCTTATATCTCCCTTACAGAAGGCTTTTGTCCCGGGTAGAAAAGGTATTGACAATATCATCATTGCTCAGGAGATAATTCATTCCCTTGGGAAAAAGAAAGGGAAGACAGGGTATATGGCTTTAAAGATAGATTTGGAAAAGGCTTATGACAAGTTTGAGTGGGGTTTTATTCAAAACATGCTTGCTAGGATTAATCTTCCCATAAAGCTCATAGATGTCATAATGAGTTGTGTGTCAACGGTCCCCACTTCCATCTTGTTTAATGGGGAAGCTTTAGATTAGATTCTACCTTCTAGAGGGATAAGGTAGGGTGACTCGCTTTCCTTTTATCTTTTCATCATTTGCATGGACTTTCTTGGACAGCTAATAGAAGAGATGTGCAATATGAAGACATGGTAGCTAGTAAAAGCCTCTCAAAGTGGTCCTGAATTCTCTCACCTTTTATTTGCGAATGATCTCGTCTTCTTTGCTAAAGCAGATTGGGTAAATTGTTTTGCCATTAGAGATGTTCTTGATGAGTTTTGTGAGTTATCTGGGCAATCAGTGAGTGAAGCTAAATCGAGAGCGTACTTCTCTCCAAATGTGTACAGAGACACAAGGGAATCACTTTGTGACATTCTTGGGTTTGCTTCCACCCTTTTCTTGGGAAAGTATCTTGGCTTTCCTCTAAAGCATCCTAGATCTTCATCTCAAGAGTACAATTTCATCCTTGATAGAGTGAAACAAAAACTCTCAGGTTGGAAGAATAACATGCTCTCTTTGGCGGGGTAGACTGTTCTCATACAAGCCTCTTTTGCTGCTGTACCTTCGTATGTTATGTAATGTACCCATTTGTCTAGTAAAATTTTGGATGGGTTAGATAGAGTGAATTGAAATATCCTTTGGGGTTCATCGGAGGCAACTAAGAAGATTCATTAGGTTGGTTGGGATAAGTTGATGAAGTCTAAGGAGGAAGGGGGACTTGGGCTGCAATCAGCAAAGGGCAAGAATATAGCTCTCCTATCTAATTAGAGGTTCCATAATGAAAAGAAGGCCCCTTGGGCTAGAGTGTTGAATCTGAATTATTGTAATTAGAGAAGAAGAGGTGCTTCCAATGCTAATAGGCTTCCTTGTTCTCACATATGGGCTGTTATGAAAAAAGTGTTAGGTTCTAAATGTTTAGAACAATTGGCAAATTGTGAACACAAACTTGGCTAGATATAGATCTTAGAGTCTATAGGTTTTATTAGACAATACTCAAGGTGATTCAAGTCAAGATTCAAGAACATACAAGCTGCAGGAAGAAGACTTCATATTTTGCCTGGTTCGATCGATCGAAGAACATGCTCGATAAATTGAAAATCGTATCTGTAGAATTTTAAGTCGGCCCAAACAGTCAGCTTAAGCCCATTAAGGATTACGGTTTCAGATCTACTTCTCCCACTATATAAAGGAAACCCTAAGCCACGTTTTTGAGAGCTTTGAGAGAGAGAGAGAGAGAGAAGAGTGTGCCTCTTTTGTATCTAGGGTTTTGTACCCAAACCTCTCTAAGGTCTTTGTTGCTCGTATTGCTGTTTTGTGTAAATCTCTTGTGAGATCTAGAGAAGCTTTCTTTCACACAAAACTTAGGATTTTCAAGGTGGAGATGTTATCTGCATCTTGATGATCAATTCAGTTGCTGTCATTGGAGCTTAAAGAATAACAAGCGTGGGTGCTTGTAGCTGATTGGAGAATCCAAGAAAGAAGGAGTCCGTGGATTCGGAGCTTGCACATGGTCGTGTTAGTGAGTTCTATTGGTGGGTAGCATTAGGAAGTCAAGCGGGGAGCTTGTAAGTTCTTTTGTATGAACTTCGATTCTTTCGCATAGTGGATTCAGGTTTACCTTGAGGATAGCTAGGTTAAATCCTCCCCAGGTTTTTACCGTGTGGTTTTCTAGGTGATCATATCATTGTGTCTTTTATATTTCCGCTGCTTTATATTCTTGATATGATTGTATGTTTGTGATAACCTAGAATTGCATGATTTGACTAAGTTAATCACTTGGCTAATTAACTAGGTTAATCTGGTTGGTTTAAGGGGTCTAAACTGTTCAAGTGGTATCAGAGCGGGTAGCTCTTCTGTTTTAGATCTTTTGATCTAAGACCTGATCCTTGACCCCTGTTATCATGGATAATTTGAAGTGTCTTTCTGCTCATGTTTGTGATGCTTTGAATAAAAAGACACTATTGTTTCTGTTGATTTTTTTGATGCTTTTGAAACTCTTCATAAGGAATTATCTAAATCTTTGAAAATTTTTAAGAAATTCAAGGAAGAGTTAAAATTGGCTAATCTTGAAAAAGAGGAATTGATTGTGAGATTGGATGAGTCTAATAAAAAGAATGAATTTTTGAGAAATCAAATTTCCTCTCAAGATGAGAAGATGAAAAGCTTGGAACAAGAGTTAGTTGAATCTAAAAATAAAATTGAAAATTTGACTAGTACCAAGCCTGTTGTTGATAACAGAAATATTTCTGTTTCTCTTAAGCCTAAAACTGAAAAAGTTTATATCCCTCATTTCAAGAGGAATAATAAAGAAAAAGCTTATTTTGCTAGGTTAAACAAAAGTAAAAGTTCTGTTGTAGGTGCTGAAGTTTCTAAACCTATGTCTAAACCTACTGTTGGAGAGCATAATAAATCTGTTTTTGTGCCTACCTGTCACCTTTGTGGTGTTGTTGATCATATTAAACCAAACTATTCTTTGTTGAGGTAAAAACCAAAATCTGAGACTAGATTTGCTGTTAGGAATACTGATGTTCCTAAATTTGTTCCTGTTTGCCACTGTTGTGGTGTTCGTGGACACATTCATTGTAATTATCATAAATTGAAAATTAAGCATTCTTTGTTTCAATCTAGGATATGTGATGATATTTCTCTTGCCATAAGTCCATATAAATTGTTTCATATTCTTTTGAAAAATTTGAGCTTGTTGGTTTGTGAAAGGAATTTACAGGATTTTATTCTTTCTCAGAAGATTAGTGTAATTCCTCAAATACACTATGCCTCTCATGGATTTTTACCTACAAAGCTGAAGACTCATGCTATATGGGTGAGAAAAGATTTTCCAAGGTGAGTGTTGCTGACTTGTCCCTGATTTAATTCTTTCAATTGTTTGTGGACATGTCTTGTTTCTGTTTTTGGTTGTTTTATATTTTAAGTTTTTTTTATATAAAAAAAAAAATCCAAAAACATTGAAAAATTTCAAAAAGACAAAAATATTTTATTTTGTGTCTTGTTTTATTTTTGAGGATTACATGAGTTATGATATCTCTCTCTTGATTTAGAACATGCTTGACATTGTGGAGAAACTTGAATAGCATGTGTTATATAAGTGTTAAGCTATTTTTGATTTTGTGTGAGTATGTACTGGTTTGTACATGTACTCAAGGGTTAATTAAGAAATTGATATTTCTTGTTTGTGTACCCTCTATAGCTTAGTTAAGCACCATCATGCATAGCTTTGCATTGTTCATTTAGCAAAATGTGTGCTTTTTGTTTTTGGTCATAATTTTTTTTTTTAAAACCAAAAAGATTTTTTGTGTTTTGTATTACACATTTTGGATTTATAATCGAGGATTGGTCATATTATATTTACATAACAAGTTTATGTACCTTGTTTAGCTTTGATGAACTTATTTTTGCATTTTACTAGTTGAAACTTTGTAGTGCATGTTGTGTGAGAAAGATGTTTATAGTTTTTTATCACTTTGTCTTGATCTTGAAATCACATGCTTTTGATTGTTGGACTTGAACCTTTTAAGAAAAGCATAAATAACCATCTCACCACTGTTCACTAGCCAATCATGAACACCTTAGTGCATATCTTAAGATTCTGTGCTCGAGAAAGTGTAGCACATGCACAAAAAGAACATAAGGTGTAACCTCAGTTTAATTACTAAATGCTTAAAATTGGTGTGTACTACTAGGCTTGATACCAAATCACATAATTAAAATTGGTGTGTATATTATGAGGCAAAATTCAAGAAACTTACATGATTGCAAGCTTTTGTTTTAGGAGAAGTGGGAGTTATATGATGTAACTCTTTAGGTGATAGTCTCTTTTAAATTCTATGTGATAAATTTTGTAGACTTTGTGATTGATTGCTATTCACATATCATCTCATATGTATCTCAAAACTTTTGCTAGTTGCACACACTACACAAGTTACTATTTACTAAACTTGGTACATTTTATTGTGTGTAATCTTGTTGTGGCCATCAAAGATTAAAAGTTCCTTGATTTTAATGCAAAATGTGTTTAATGTTTGTGCTTTGAGGACAAATTGATTGAAAATCTTGATTTTGGAAGATCTAGGTTAAATTCAAGTGTTTTTGGAAAACCTTTTGTCTCATACTCATGCATTTTTTATATAAAACAATGTGCCTTGAGGAGTTTCTGCATTAAAATGCTCTGTTTTCAAAAATCTGATTTTTCCAGACTTTCGATCGATCGAACCTATTTTTCGATCAATCGAAATTGCGATTAAAATTTTTGGTTTGAGTCTACCTGACTCGATTGATGTTCGCTCGATTCTTGATCGATCAAAACTGAAAAATTTTCAGTTTCTATGTTTTTGACCAATTTTTTTTTTCCATGCATCATTTGTGTTTAGGATTCACATGCATTGCATTGATTTCTGTATCCATCTTGCAGTTTTGTAGTCATATCTCTCATTGTTTTCACACATAGCATGCATAAACTTTGCTAAATTGGGTACTCAACTTGATTTAAAAATTGATTGATTAATTTTTGAGTTTTGTACATTCTAGTATATGCTATTTCTTATGTGTGAACTGCAGAAAATATTTTTCTTAAGAGATATGATGGATAATCAATGTGCAAATATTTTTCTCTATTTATGCAACTGTTTATGGGTCACATAGTGTCAAGTTTGCATTTATTGGAAGAGAGAATTTTTTTTTTATGTGTATCCTCACCTTAGTTTTTAACTTTGGTTTGTGTGTTTTTCCCCACCTCCTAAAGTTTCTCCAAAACTGTTTTTTCCAAAAACTTGTTTTGTTTTTCCTATTTTTATAGGGGGAGATTTTTTTAAACCTTTGTTGGTCATAAGGGGAGTTGTCTCTATTTACTATAGAGTTGAAGTGGTTTGTGTCCCCTTGATTCTCTATTTTCTCTTATCTTTTATTGCGTATGGTGACTGTTTACTCTTTGTATGAGTTGTCTTTGTCAATACGTGACAAAAAGGGGGAGAAATTATTGATTTATGGGAATCATGTTTGTCTTGTTTAGGGGGAGTTGAAATTATTTTTGAAAGGGGAGAATATAAATAAAAACTTTTTGTTGTATCTAACTTAGGGGGAGAGTTAGAATTTATTTTGATTTATATGTTTCTTGTTTCACTTCTTATTGATTTATACTTATGAGTTCTTCACTGGTATATGTCTTTATTTTGTCATATGTGAAATCAAGAATTTATTTTTGTTTACTTGTATTTTCCACACATGTGTTTATGCGTTTTGTTTAGTGTTTCAGGAAATATACAGGTTGATTCAATTGAGCTGCTGTCTATACTTGCAACTGATGGATAGTAGTTAGATTGAATTTGTTGTAATGGGCATTTTATTGTATTGGGTTGTTCTTGTATTTGAGCATTTCATTTTGTATGAAAGTTTTGTCACGAATTGCCAAAGGGAGAGTTTGTTAGGTTCTAAATGTTTAGAACAATTGGCAAATCGTGAACACAAACTTGTCTAGATATAGATCTTAGAGTCTATAGGTTTTATTAGACAATGCTCAAGGTGATTCAAGTCAAGATTCAAGAACATACAAGCTACAGGAAGAAGACTTCATATTCTACCTAGTTCGATCGATCGAAGAACAGACTCGATCAATTGAAAATCGTATCTGCAGAATTTTAAGTCGGCCCAAATAGTCAGCTTAAGCCTATTAAGGATTAGGGTTTTAGATCTACTTCTCCCACTATATAAAGGAAACCCTAAACCACGTTTTTGAGGGCTTTGAGAGAGAGAGAAGAGTGTGCTTCTTTTGTATCTAGGGTTTTGTACCCAAACCTCTCCAAGGTTTTTGTTGCTCATATTGCTATTTTGTGTAAATCTCTTGTAAGATCTAGAGGAGCTTTCTTTCACACAAAACTTAGGATTTTCAAGGTGGAGATGTTATCTGCATCTTGATGATCAATTCAGTTGCTGCCATTGGAGCTTAAAGAATAACAAGCATGGGTGCTTGTAGCTGATTGGAGAATCCAAGAAAGAAGGAGTCCATGGATTCGGAGCTTACATGTGGTCGTGTTAGTGAGTTCTATTGGTGGGTAGCATTAGGAAGTCAAGCGGGGAGCTTGTAAGTTCTTTTGTATGAACTTCGACTCTTTCGCATAGTGGATTCAGGTTTACCTTGAGGATAGCTAGGTTAAATCCTCCCCAGGTTTTTACCGTGTGGTTTTCTAGGTAATCATATCATTGTGTCTTTTATATTTCCGCTGCTTTATATTCTTGATATGATTGTATGTTTGTGATAACCTAGAACTGCATAATTTGACTAAATTAATCACTTGGCTAATTAACTAGGTTAATCTGATTGGTTTAAAGGGTCTAAAACTGTTCAAAAAGGTATGGATACTTTTAATAAAGGAAGCAGGTGGCTGATTGGTAGGGATAGTGGGCTGAATGTGGCAAAATAAATGGACAAATGGAGGTTCTCTTAGAGGGTTGATTCAAGGTCCTATCATGAGGGAGGCTAGCCATCTAGAAGTTAAAAACTTTATGATGGACACGGGTTGGGATTGGGGGAAGATACCCTTTGAACTTCCCGTAGAAGTTAAAAGGGTGATTCAAGCAACCCTAGTGATGCTGTTAAGTAGAGGTGTTGATAAGTTGGCTTGGTCAGGGTCTCCTAAAGGCACCTTTGATTTAAAGAGTGCTTACAAGATTGCAATGGGGGCTAAATGTATTGAACATTTCTCAGCGCATTGGATTTGGAACTTTTCTTTGGACATGTGTTCATAACAGCATTGGAGTTAAGGTTTGCCTTGAAAGGAGGGGATTTAGTCATGATACTACATGCCCTTTATGTCAGGAAGGAGCTGAAAGCATTTTACATGCCTTGAAGGACTGCTCACTATTAAGATGCATGTGGAACCAGTTGGGGGTTATACCCTCTAATCAAGCTTTTTGGAGGAGTAACCTCCAAGACTGGCTGATGTTAAATAGCAAATTTAAGCACAATTTAGGTGCTACTGAACTGCCTTGGAAAATTTTTTTTCCCTTTGCTGTGTGGAATGTTTGGAAGAGTAGAAACAATTTGGTTTTCAATGGCAAAAGTAGGAACCCGAAGCTAGCTTTGGTGATTGTAAATCAAGCTGTAGAATTTTTTCATTGCCTTTCCTCTCCAAGGTTGCTGACCTGGAATGTCATGATGAGGATTAGATGGGAGAAGTCGATCCAAGGATGGTGGAAGCTGAACACAGATGGCTCATATTGTGGTAACACAGGTTTGGCAGGATGTGGAGGGGTGGTTAGGGATGATGTAGGTAGGTGGGTTATTGGGTTTAGTAGGAGTATTGGCAGGACAAACAGCTTTGCTGTTGAGCTGTGGGGTTTAAGGGAGGGCCTTCTTCTATGCAGCAACCTCAACATTAATCCTCTTGAAGTTGAACTTGATGCCAAGTCTATTGTGGATGCCTTAGGGAACCCCTCATATGTCAATAACGTCATATCACCTTTGTTGGATGATTGCAGGCTTTTGATCTCTCGCATACCGCAGATTTGTATTAAGCACTGCTTCTGTTAGGCGAACAGGTGTGCGGATAGTCTTGCTAGGATGAGCTTTTGTCTAGATGTTGATTTTGCTACCTTTGATAATCTTCCTGTGGACTTAATTGATGTTGTTAAGGATGACCTCAGTGGGATGTTTGGTAACTGGGGCTGTACTGAGAATGTTGATATTTCTTATTTGGTAATGAATCTTATTTTCACCAAAAAAGAGGTTTGTGGCGTCCTTCTTTGTTGAACAAGGCCTTTATTTATATCTACCACCACATGTCCTTTCTCCGTCTTCTTTATTTTGCCATTTGTCCCACGTTTGTAACCGTTGAGGCAACTCTTCAACAACGTCCCATGATCTCTCTTATCAATGGCTACCTTGTAACTGGGCCTTAGTCATCATTGGTAACAAATACTTAGCCCAATGCTCATCAGAATTAATATTACACAGTCATAACAGATTGCATATAATTTTTTTAAAAGGTAAATAGTAGGAGAGAGAGTTGGGACAATTTCCACATAAATTCCAAGATTGAGAGTATGTAGAAGTAGAAGGCAAGCATTTGGCTTAGACGTTGTTGTTAAATAAAACATAAAACATACAACTTGCATATAAAAAAAAAATATATATATATATATATATATCTTGGCAGTTACTTTTGGCCCCACTAATTATTGGGCCCTATGTCCAGATACAAAGACAATTTGAGATTACGAAGGAAAAGAAAAAGTCTTCACAGTTTCCCCGCTTTTATTTTTTTCAACTTGATAATACTCTCTCCTTTTCTTCTTTTTCAATCATCATAATCACAGAGTCCAACTTTCTCCTCCCTTTGTTTTTAACCTTTATTGTGTTCCCATTTACTTTAGCTGGTCTCCTATGAATACAAACTACAAAGAGACTAAAAATAACAATTTCCTTTTTAAAAAAATATTTGTAAAGAGGAATAAGAATTTGCACGAGTTTAATTATAATTTTTTTTAATATAGCAATTGATAGAAGAATCTTTTGTATCTGCATGAGAAAAATGTTCAAGTTTATAGATGTATGTATCTGCTTCAATCTAGCATGCTCCTTTTCTTCCTCATCTGTCTCAACCTATAGACACCTTGATTTGTAAGATCAGTGGTCAAGTTATACTGAATTGTCTATACAACCCGTCATTGTTGGCCACTAAAAAAGTCTAAAACCCCTCCATTCAAAAGGAAGAGGATTTTATTTTGCCATGCCCAAGAATTAAAGAAGTTTAAAAAGCCACCAATAGTATTTTGTTGGCCTGATAAATTTGAGTCTTTACATAATTATATAAATGGATAAAGTCATTTTCAAACAGAAAATCTTTCTTGGGGAACTCTAAGAACACCTTTAGGTAGAAATGGACTAACTGTTTGAGTTATTAGGACCAGTGTTTTGCATAATGCGAAAATTGGAAAGGATCAAATGCATGGTATGACTGTGTCATCAAGTAGAACATTCAAATTTGCCTTTGGTGATAATAGCTCGAGTGAAAGGGACCCAGAAGGGCCATAACCCCTTCACAAGTTGACTACAATATTCAAAGCACCAAACTTTCAGTACATACAAAAATTTCATAGTATATCCTTCTTTCTTAAACAGTCTTTGCCTTTGCCAATAAATGTCACATGAACTTTCCAATTTCTCCACCCCCTATTATCTTCTAACTTAGAACAAGTCCTCACATAAACATTCTGAAAACAATTTTAAATTTTTAAGTGTTGAAATAATGGTAGTGGGAAAGATGGAATTCATATGTATACAACGGTTCAACTTCAGAACAGCTATACCTGTTTAACAGATAAATGACTTGCTGTTGACTGAACATAACCAAAGTAGAAAATATACATGAATTGCTACTTTGTAATTGTTTGTAAAAAAATTTTGCAAACTTTTTTATAGCTCAACTCAATTGACACTTCCTGATATTGCTAACTAGATTCCACAATTATCGAATTGTCAAATAAAAAAAATAAATATTATGTAGTTCTTCACCAAAACAAGAAAAAAGAAAAAGAAAAAAAAGGCAGATTCGAAACTCATCCATGGAATTATATGAAGAGAGAGACAGAAGACTTAAACCCAAAAAAGGCAATTGACCCGAGCAAAATCTATCTCATGTTGATGGTTCTTAATTATGATAATAATAGCCATAAAATTTCCAAAAAAAAAAAAAAAAAGCATCTTTACCTTTCTATGGAAGAGAGATCAAATTGTACAATTAAAAAGCAAGATGTCTAGTTGTGATTGAGAACCATGCATCCAATTCCAAAACCCACGAATTAATACAAGAAAATGAACTTTCTTCAGGAAGAAGACCCTGAAACTCTTGGTGAAGTAAGAGGAAACAAAGGCAAAAGCTGTGGCTCAGCGTCTCTTGGAGTTGTGATCGGTGATGGATGCAAGTAAAACTTTTTCTCAGCGATGGCTTTCTCTTCCTCTGACGAGCTCCCAAGAGAAGGTGAGGAGGATTTGTCAAAAGGGTCTTCACCATTTAATGGGGTAACAGGGCTAAGAGCAAGTGAAGGAAAGTCAAGCAGACTTGGAGACAGAATCTCAGGCTTATTACGTGGCGAGAACCCAGCTGTCTGATGAGCAAAATTAGGTATCAAAGTGTTGATCATGAGGCTGTTTTTGAGGTTGTTCCTTCTCTCATAGAGTTTGAAGCCTTGTTGTTTCTTTTGTGGAGTTCTGATGGGTGGTATGCTATGGTGGTGATGGTGGTTTTTTGATGATGATGATGATTGTGGTGGTGGTGGTGGTGGTGGATCTTTTGAAGACTGTTTGGTTGAGGTGGTGTCTGATGAGCCTGTGAGCATTTGGACAACTTGTTTGAAGTTTGATGTGTCAGCTTGTACAAAGGTTGTTGGGTAAGGGTTAGAGTCAGATCTGGGGATAGGTTTAGGTGTGAGAGGTGGTGTGGGATTTTGATTTTGGAACCCATTGCTTACATTGCTAGTTGGGGAGTTTGTGGGAGATGGGTTCTCTCTATCTTGGGGTTTTGAGGTGTTTTCCATTGATGGGTCTTTCTGTCTCCAACACCACCAAGAGAGAGGGAGAGAGAGAGTGAGTGATTAATTTGGGTGGAGAACAAGAGGTGAAAGAGTGAAAAACAAGGTTTGATGGAGGAAGGGATTGCTTATGGGCTATGTTTTTGTTTTGACGTGCTTTTGTTTGTCTTGTTAGAGTCTTTAAGAGGACTTATTAGTTTCTATGTAGTCTTTCTCTCTCTTGAAATTGCATTGTCTTCTTTGGTGGGTGTTGGAGTTGATTGGTCAGAAAGAAAATGCCCAACGGTTTCTTGGAATTTGATAAAAAAGAAAAAAAAGAAAAAAAAAAAAAGGGTATTGGTTGAATTAGGAATTTTTTGGCCATCAGCAGCATCTGTGCCACCAGTGGCAAATTTATCAAATAATACGTCTCCTTTTATGTGTGTGTATATACGCACACAGACACAACTAGCATTGACTTCAGGGCCCTGACTGAAGAGACTCTTGTGTGTTTTTAAGAGTAATGTGTATGCGTGTGTGATGGGATTGAAGACGATGAAAATAGCATTTGATTTTGATACACAACACCCATCCATTTACGAATTTTGTACATTTTTGTGCGCGTGTGATTCACTCACAAATAAGATGAGGATCAAAGTGGTTGAGAAGTTGCTTCCATTAGTATTGGAGTGTGACCAGGTACAGTGCTAGGAAGAAAGAGAGAACCTTACTACCTCACTAATATTATGAGCATTAATAAAAGTCAAGATTCATCATGTAAAATTTGGTCAAATCTATAGTGCGCAGCAGACCCATCAAGAAGCAAACTTTAAGCTTCCGTTTTTGTTAGTGATTTGTTTGTACCACTAATTTTCCTGTTTTATTCCTTAATTGTGGTTTAGGGAATGATTTCTTTTCCTTTTTTTATTTTATTTTATTTTAATATTTTTCTTAAACTGTCATGTAACACTACATTAAAGAAAATTTATACGTGAAGTGACACCAATTTTCTTTTTACCCGCTCAATTCTAAAACACCTTCATATAATGCTTCCCATCATCATCAATTTTTTTTTGCAACAATTCAAATTTAAAAGAGTAGGATTATCAAGAAGGTATCATTTTGTGGGCAGATAAGATAAATAACCATAAATTAGGGGAGAGAGAGAGAGAGAGAGAGAGAGAATTGGAGTTTTGGGATTAAAGTACCTTCTTTTTGCGTATAATAAAACTTTAAAACATCACTTCAGTGATTTCATTTGTGATGTTAGAATTAGAAGCATGAGAAATGGCATAAGAAAATATAAATAATTTCATAGTGAGTTAATGCATTAGCTACTAGATAATTAGTATTTTTTATGCTAATCATTTATATGTGAATAAGTTCGGTTCCAAAGTAGTGTTATACTACCAGCAAGAGTAGTAGTCAGATTCTAATTCTCATTCTCTAATACATTTCTTAATATGTTGTTCCGTATCCACATTATATAATGAGTGGTTCTTAATTTTGATCATGCTTATATTTTCAGAAAAAAGTAATAAAGGAAAGAGAATCAAATTCTTATTTCTATTGGAGAGAGAGAAGGGTGGGGGACCAAATGCAATGGGTCATAACCATAATCATTATTGTTTGCATTGTGGAGTCCCTAACATACTCCATCAACCATGTAAACGATAGTTTTATTAGCTTAAGTCGTACTATTGAATTCATGAGCAAGTAAGAAACTCAAAAAGAGGTACAATTAATGAGCTTCTGGTCTGTTTGCACACTGCCTCCTTTGTGGGGTTTGATCCTTCTTATTTACCCTTTAAACGTTTCTATTAAAAATATCTAAATATACTAGTTGAGTTATAAATCTTTTATGAAATAAATTAAGAAAGTCAGATAATCAAGTACTATCACTCTCTTTTTAACAAGAGACAAACCTTTGTGTGTAAGTAATTAAGTATGACCATGGGGTTGAGGCATAAAAAGGAGAAATAAAGAAACAAAAAGTGTATTTAAGAAAATAAGTTGCTTTATTTGTTTAAAGCCATTTTTTTTTTATATAGAATTAAAGCCTCTTTTTAATCACCTTTTAAGCAAAATAAGTTTTTTAAAAAAATTTAATAGACAGAATTTAAATAAATAAGTTAGCAGTAAATAAAAGTTGTCCTATAAAAAAGAATATGCAAAGAAAATTTGGGTTTTTTTTTTTTTTTTTTTTTTTTTTCAATCATTGGGTTTTGGGTGATAGAGCATCTTAAGAAAAATTATCATTGAACTCATTCAATCAGCATGATAATTTTGGACAGGAAATTAGCTAAATCAGAAAAAAGCAAAATGAAAAAATCAAAGTGGGAATGAGTAGGTTTGTGAAAAGATGGGTAGCAATGAGCACATGACAGCAATACACTAGTCTTATGTTACATTACATATCATTGACGCAATTGCATGAGAAGATGACTCTCTCTCTCTTTCTCTCTCTGGTTTCTTCTCTCCTCTTTGGCTCCAGACTTTAATGTCCCAATGTCAAACACTCATTAATTGTCTTTTTCCTTTTACTGGAACCTTGTTCATCCCAATCTGTTTTATTTTATTTTTTTGGCTGAAAGGAACCTTGATATCCTTTCGTTGTTACATAGGCGGCCTATGCCTATGGTTGTTTTTTAATCTCTCTGTCAAATTTGTTGTGTTTTCGTCTTGGATATTAGTCTGTGTTTAGATAAATAAGTTTATTATATTGTTTTATAAATTGACTAAAAATAATTAAATTATATTTGAGAAAAAAATTTGTGAGTTCAAATTAGATAGATAAAGTTATTTGTTGTTAAATAAGAGATTTAGATTATGAAATCCATTTATGCCAAAAACTAATTAATATCTTAACTCAATAATAAAGAACAATCATCATAAAGCGAACGTTATAAATTAAACTACTTAGCTCTTCTTAAAAAAAATTTATACTCAAGCCAAATGAACTAAGTAATCAATTTGGGCATGCGGAATATTTGCTGAAAATGTTTATTTGTAGAATATGATTAATCAACAAGGCCAACAAGGCCACAGGATCATGATCATGCAATTACTAGCAAAATCTTGGCGATTGAACTTCATTATTTTCCTTTTCCACATTTCTTTTGTTTTTTATCCCTTTTTGGATCTCGAGAAAGCAGGATAAAGAAATTGTCAAAATGTTATTATTAAAATTTCCTTTAGAAATGTTATCATTAAAAATAAAGAAGGAAAAAGAAAAGGACAAAAAAAAAAAAAATTGTTGAAAAATAATAAATATGACCTAGTCTAGTCCAAGTAACTTTTCCCATAATCCAAACTAAATGAGACTGGATAATGGCCCTTCTAATCTCATCTGGTCCATTGTCAAAGCGCAAATGTGCACATTTGAGTCATAAAAGCAATTGTTCATCCCAAAACATAATAGGGTAGGATCATAACGAAGTCATTACTTCTAAACTCCACTTCAATTAGATCAACATTGTGTAATAACTTTTTTTATATTCTTTTCTTAGTATAAAAATTGCTTACATAACGTTGCGAATTGCTTTTAGGGGAACATGATATTTCATTTTCCTCGGAATGGGAGCTGCTAGTTAAATAAATTTGCACTTTTGATGAACCTAAATAAAATAAAGCATGGTGCCCAAAGCTTTAATAAGTGCAAATTTATAAATAAATTTGCACTTATTAAAGCTTTGGGCACCATACTTTATTATATATATATATATATATATATTCAAGCCTGTTAAGTTAACTAGTAAACAAGAAAAAGTTACATTAATGGCTGCCACAAACTTTATCTAACATAGAGAAAGAAAAAGCCACAAAGAGTCTATTAACACATTTTAACGCTTCAAATCAAAACATTCAAGATTTAAATGACTAACAAATTTTAACGCTTTCAATGAAAACATGCAATATTCAAATCTCGTTTGCTAAACTATCGAAAGAATTATCCCAAGAGCAAATCCCATATGTGCTTACAAAAAAATGATTGAATTCCAAAGAGGCATTTGTGTCAATTGGTCGACACACTATGATCAATAATCCGACAGTAAAGCATAGGAACGTAGATAATGGTAGTTAATAATAGAAACAATAATAAAAGTAGTTAGTCTCTCAGGTTGGCCGGCTAGCTTGACTAAAGTCTTAAACAAATGCAAATATGAGGTGGCATTTTTTTTTTTTTTTTTTTTCTGGTAGGTTTTTATTTTATTTATATGCTGTAGCTGGGTGACCATTTTTTAAGAATCTTAGTTTGATTTTGCTGACTTTGTAGGGTCCGCCAACCTTAGTCTTATTATTATCTCACCGTCACAGCAGGACTAAGCTTATGTTAGGCACGTGTTTTTTCTACAAATCCGGCCAATTCTTAATTCCAAAATACGTTTTCTATTATTGCTCAAAAAAAACAAAAAACGTTTTCTATTTTTTTTATTTAAAAAAAGGCTAAAATAAAATTCACTTGTGAATGGTTATTTACATCCTGTATATGATGCAGTAATAACATAATTGAGTAATCAATTTAACATTAATTGGGCCAAATTCATTGACTTTAAAAAATGTCTCAAAAAAATTTCAATTTATTGTAGGTCTAATTATAGGGGAGGGTTCTAACTTGAGAGATATTAATGGGAAAACAAGTACATATTAGTATATTACTATATGAGGGCCACACACTTAAATTTCTAACCCAAAAAATAAAAAAGTCTACAACAATTTCAACTTATTGTAGGTCTAATTATAGGGGAGGGTTCTAACTTCTAACTTCTAATTAAGAGAGTTATTAATGGGAAAATTATACGTTCTTAATTGCTATAATTTAAGGAATTAACAGTTGGATTAATTGATTGAAAGTAGATCAAGAGCTTTATGACTTGGAAGATTGTCAAGTTGTCTGATTCTCCTTGTGGAGAGAATCTAAATTCAAATTCTCACTTTTATAGAAAAAAAAGAAATCAATTTCAAGTATGACAATGGGATAGATTTTTCAGACCTTGTCCACTTAATCCTTCATAAGATTTTATTTTATATTTTTGGGCCATAGAGATGATTTGGAAAATGCAGTTTAACATGACCGATCTATGTCACATGCGATTTAATTTAAATTAGTGCATCTACTATCTTCAAGATATAGGTGAATGAGGCGGTCACCTAAACCCCCAAGTAGAAAAGAGGCTTTTAAATGTTAACCGATAGAGTTATTTCTTTAATTGTAATAGTATTTATTAAACCCAAATATTAGCCAATAAATAAAATAATACTTTTTATCAAATGAAAAACAAGAGAGAGAGAGAGAGAGAGAGAGAGAGAGAGAGAGAGAGAGAGAGAGATGCTATGTTCACAACATTTTTCACAACAAATCTTAAGTGGTAATTTGTTACTGAATGTTATTGGTAGGAAAAAAAAAGTAATTTTAGTGGTGGATTTAAATTAGAACTAGTAATAACTTAACACTTAAAATTTGTTTTAAAAATATTGTGAATGGGTAATACACAAATCCTAAGTAGTAAGTTGTTATTGGCTGATATTGGTGAGCAAAAAAGTAATTTCAGTGGTGAGTTCAAATTAAAACTATTAATAACTTAACACCTAGGATTTGTTATGAAAATTTTGTGAATATAACACTTCTAAAAAAATAAAAAAGCAATCTAAAAAAAAATTCACAACATTTTTCACAATAATTAAGTTGGAAATTTTTTATTAGTTCTCATCTATGTCGACCACCAACATCATATATTTACTTATTAGCATCAATCGATCACATTGACAAGTATGAAAAGTTTTGTCAAATTAGTAATTTTGCATCTAAAACAAGAAAATAGAATTTAAGTAACTTAAAAAAAAAAATTTAAACAGTCATATTTAAATATATATAAAAAGCCTCAATTTCGTTTTTGTGTAAGGCCACCAAATGCATCAAGCTGCTCCTAATCTCGTATTGGGATTCTAGCGGTTTAGGGCAAGAAGGTGGACCACCCCATAGCCTAATATGACTTTATGTTTTGAGAAAAAAAAAAAAAAAAACCCTTAATAATGTAAGGTAGTCACTTGTAGTGCATATATTAATTGTACCATTTTTTCTCTTATAATTATTTGTATTTGTATGTTTTTTAGGAATTGGGGTGGTGTGGGGGAGAAGGTATATGGTGCAACGGATATATATATCATATAAGGGTGGGTTCTACCCCTATGTGAGGAGGGGGGTCGGGTTACAGTAAGGGTTGGACCAACCATTTGGCCATGCCCGTTCTAGTATACTCCAACAGGTGAGACCCAAAATTACAATCATCAATTAATTGATCTAAAGGCATTTTGTGAAGTTCAAGGGCACTAAACTAGTCGAGCCCCTAAGTTCTTCGGACAAACTGCGTCAAACCATATTTTTCAAATTTATCTAAAATACCACGTATATATGCTCAAGCATAAATGCGTGTGTCATATATAAATTTGCTGATTTTTTTTGAGAAATAAACTAACGGTTAAATACACACACTTAATGTCAATATTCTTAAAAGGATTTATTTGGTCCATAGCAAAGCATTACAGCAGCAGGGAAGCAGGATTCGGTTTGATTTTCCATCATGGAAATCTCAAAGAATCATGATGATGCATCGTAACAGGATCTACAGAATTAGGGATATATTGAGCACTTAAAAAACACAATACAAACACACAAGCAATGTAGACAGTTTCTTGGTGGGTGAGTCAGTTGTCCTGACTCGAACATTCTGATAGAGAAAGATTGAAGACCTTGACTTGGTGTTCCTCTTGGATAGAAGAGCCGAAATCTTTGATTTATCTGTGAGCGAGGGAAAATTGTGTGTTTAGGCTTGGATAAATTATTGTTTCTTATAGACAAAGCTGGATGGCCCTACCCTTGCTTCCTTTAGTTGCTCTCAACAATTACTATCACAAAAACAAGAAAAGGGACATGGCATCTTCCATGATTTATCATGAGTAGTGCATAATATATGTCATGTGGTAAACCCTAATAAAAATTGTTAAATATTAGCATTGATATACCATGTTGAATATGCTAGTATGGATATGGAAGCGAAAACATAAAGTATAAAACACAATAACACACGAGGGGTACGTGGTTCAGTCTAACGGCCTACATCCACGGAGGAAACCCTAAAGGACTACATCAATAATATATTAGAGTGTAGTACAAATCCTGTGTTACAATGAATTATAACATGTGTATATATAGTAGACTAAACCTTAGACTAATAGACTTGTAGTACAAGTAGGAGACTTGGCTTGCACACAAAGTAGAATTAGGTTTGGGCCTATGCTAATGGGCTAATATATTTCTAACACCCCCCTCAAACTCAAGATGGAAACTTGAAGAAATCTTGAGATTTGATAAAGTTGAGAAGATCCCTTGAATGAAGTTTGGTTTTGTGACGGTAGTTTGAGGAAGGCAATGATCTTGCAGTGTTGATGCGACTTCTAACGATGGCATGACTATACCGGAGAGTTTTGACGGCACCAGTAGGAAGCCAAAGAAGATGAACGCAGCGAAAAAAATACTGAGGAAGACAAAGATTGCTCTTGAACATACCGTAAGGACAGAAAACCATGACCACAAGAAGGTGGCTCTGATACCATGTTAAATATTAGCATTGATATACCATGTTGAATATGCTAGTATGGATACGGAAGCGAAAGCATAAAGTATAAAACACAATAACACACGAGGGGTACGTGGTTCAACCTAACGGCCTACATCCACGGAGGAAACCCTAAAGGACTACATCAATAATATATTAGAGTGTAGTACAAATCCTGTGTTACAATGAATTATAACATGTGTATATATAGTAGACTAAACCTTAGATTAATAGACTTGTAGTATAAGTAGGACACTTGGCTTGCACACAAAGTAAAATTAGGCTTGGGCCTATGCTAATGGGCTAATATATTTCTAACAAAAATAATATCAACAATTATATATTTGTATAATATTACTGTGAATAAAATATTATATTGTTTTGAGAAATCTTGCATGAAAGTGTGCAACTAAATGCTTCACTCCAATGAAAATTGAAACTTCTGCATGCCAACTATAAATGTGCTTCCCTCACTTAAATTTGCTTAGAAAAAAATTGATTCTGTTCTGAATATAATAAACCCCCCTATCAGGAAATTGTGTTAATATGTTATACCCTTAATTAAAAAAGTAATCATGCTGTGCGAAGTGAGTTGTGAATGGCCAAAAGGGATTGTACCCTCAAGGCCTCACGCTTTTAATAAATCTTTTTATTTTAAGCTAGCATTTGCACCTTTCAATCCTGATGTAGTTTTATTAATAATAGGTCCCTTTAGAAGAAGAAGTACCACAGTACAAATATTAAGTTTTTTTAATGTCGAAATTGACATAGTTTGAACCGCGCATTAGGTAGAAGGCAGTAACTATTGTTGCTAAAAGTTGATAAAAACTGATTGTTGCTGAAAACACTGTAGCAAAATAATTTTTAAATGTGTGAATAGTATTGTGGGACCCACTTTTAATATTAAATATTGCGTGAACAGTGCGTAAACAGTGCACGCACAGTACACGCCACAGTAAATTTTGTCCCCCAAAGTCAACAAGTGCGGCCAAAAAAAAAAAAAAAAAAAAAAATAGAGGTGAAAACGCGCCGTGACTAACCGAGCTATCCAAACCCATACATAGTATCAACAATGACATCAGTACTTCTTGGAATATTGAGTGATTTTTTTTTTTTATTAACATTTCTTTGGTGTGATGGAAGAAAGGTTGCAATCACATGATCTATGTTAAAATTTGCACCACAATGCTTCTTTAATTAATGTTTCCATACAGAGAGATAGCCCTTCCAAGAAATTGAACCCTCTTTAATTTGGTGAAGTCCATGCTGCCCTCAGATTCGCAATCCATCATTATCATCTCACTTTTTATTGTTTTTGACGGAGACTCTATCAATATGATTGAAGATTTCCAGAATCCTTTACTCAATCCTCCATGTTTTATTATTCTTTTTTGCCTATTGTATATGCTTCTCTAAACTCACTATCCTGTTGGGATTTTTTTTTTTGTAAACAAGAACATTAATCGGTTAACCCACAATTTTGCTCGCTAGGCTGCTCACTCCTGATTATTGTCATTGAAGATCTTTAGAATCCTTCAGTCAATCCTCTGTATTTTGTTTTGTTTTTTTGTTTTTGTTTTTTCTATTTTATATGCTTCTCTAAACTTACTATCTTGTTGAGATTTTTGTTTTGTAAATAAGAACATTAATTGGTTAGCCCACAGCCTTGCTTGCTAGGCTTCTCACTTTAAGTGGGATGGGTCCTTAGATACATCTCTTCTCTTCTTGATCGGATCTCTTCCCTGGGCTCTAGTGATGGATTCACCCCCCCTTTTGCCTTCATTTATAAGATATATCTTTACTTATTATTATTATTATTATAAAATGAACTTAGCCGAACAAGGGGGAAATCATGCTCAGTTGCTCCATTATTTTAGTTAATTGTCAAATACACAAATTTTAGAGAAAAGTGAACATTTCAAAAAGTTACTAGAATTTATAAATTTATTTGATTTTAGTTATTAATCAGAAAACATGCATTCTTTACAACAAAAAAGGATATTATAGAAAAGTAATGCTTTTATTTTGTAGTGGACATAGATTAAGAGATAGCATAATGTAAAGGAAAAAGATAATTTGCATTATAACCCTATTTTTAGAAACCAAATCAAACCCTAGATTTTTAATAGTGTCAATTTAAACTTTCAATTAAACCTGAAAATAAAATGTCACCTCAAAATTAAAGTTTAGACTATTCTAAAATTCTAGAGTATGATTTGAAACTATCAAGCTATAAGGTTTAATTTGAATCTAGCCTTGAAGTTTAAAATTAATTTACACATTGAAAAAGTTAAGGTAATTATATATTATAGGATAATCATTATCATACCAAATACTTTTTTAATGATTCAATAGTACAATTTATATATATATATATATATATAATAGAATTTTAAATTTATGGTGTATAATTCATAATAATTGCTCTTTTTCGTTAGGCAATGACACTAATTGATTTTTGATATAAGGTTCAAATTCTAGATTTTTTTTTTATTCTACAATAATAGATTTTACCAATTGAGTTAATTGAAACCCAAGGGAAGGGGGGGGGGGGGAGGGGTTTGAACCATACTCTTCTAATAAAGGAGTGTTAGTTATACCACATTTTTGTACGAATTCTTAAGTACACAAACATTATTAATAATTTTGTAACTTAATTGGTGCTTTCCAATGTTCCTCTTTTTTTTTTTTTTTTTTTTTTGATACAAGATAAAAATTTGACTCTAACCAAACTAAGTGCATATGTGTGTGAAACTACCTACTGGAGTTTTAAACCCCGACTTTTGCCCCCTATATCCCACAAACACTTATACTTGTGGAGTAACTATCATACCAAGGATGTGCAGTAATGCTTTCCAATGTTCCTAACAAAGTAGTTCAAGGTTCAAATTGGTCATTCTCATTATAACTACCGAATATATATATATATATATATATAAGTCTAAATATTCAAACGTTACTTACAAGTTATAAGTTAGTAGCACGAAGCTTCCAAAAGCATTTCAACTTTCAAGTCTATCAAACCCATTATAACTAAGGTCAACATAAAACTGCTCCTTCCGGAATTTAACGAAATAAAGTTGCAACTTCCAGTTCACATTTTTTATCGTATCGTGTGTATTAATGAATGTGAGAAAACAATAACACGTTATAACTTACATATAAAACTTCAAATTTTTTCTAGAAGCAACAATAACAACACAATGGCTAAAGAGCCTTGACTTACAAACCAGCTAGTTGGAGGTTTGCTAAAAATTATCTTGCCTAAAAAATATATGCGGCGGAGACGAATATTCTGATGATCAATAATTTATGGTAAAAAAAGAAAAGAAAAAACATAGTTATTGCAAATATTTTGATCTTGTTGGACTAGGTCACTTGTATTAGGGACATTGAGGATGGGAGGGTTTGGGGGACCACTGAGACTTGAGGTCCATGTTACAAGGTTCATGAATCAATGAATATTTCACACACAAGTGCGATACTACTATGGCTGTCTTTGTCTTTATTTTATGTTTCCTCTCTGTTGTCTTTAAAGTCAAAAAAGTTATTATCATCAATGCCAATCAGAGAATATGATGAGAAAGTTTGAGTTTTTGCAAAGAAATCAAACCCAACCTAAACTCACCCAACTCCCACTATTCCTTTCTCAAAAAAAAAAAAAAAAAAAAAAAAAATCCCACTATTCATTCTGCTTTTACCTTTTTTTTTTTTTAAGCACACCAATATTCCACTCTTCCCTCTCCCAAACACAAATGATTTGGTAAGTTATGATTGATGTAACAATATCTTTATATGCGTTTATTTATTTATTTATTTATTTTGTATATGATTGTTGTAAATTGTTTCACCACTTTTAAGAAAGGCCAAACAAATTTAGTAATGATATAGATAATTCAAATTTAAATATATCGGATTTACAGTTAGATGTGTCACCAATTACAAAAAATGATTTATATAGGAAAATGCTGTAGACACTATAAATTTTACTACGTAAACTTTTACAAATTGATGTAACAATAAATATTATTGGTAGACTACAACATTTTATTAAATGCATATTTAAATTACTTTTTGTAGCTGATAATACATCTTTGTAAGTGTAAAATATGTGGTATTCCTAGCATCATTCATTCAAATATTTATTTATTATCTTCTTAAAATGCCACTGATTGTTACATTATTTGTAAGTTTTTCTAACTTGATCAATATTAATGGTTTGGCATCGGTTTTAAACTTTAAACTTTTATATATAACTTTTTAAAACTTTATTTCTTCTTATTTTTTTCAATCTTTTTTAAAATACAAGTATATTTTAACACACTTTCAAATTATTTAAGTAATATTTAAATATAAAAAGACCCATTTAAAGTGATCCTTTTCCACTCCAAATGTGTTGAGCCCTCAGCCCTGGTCTAGACCTCATCTAAATTAAGATTTTTTTTTTTTGGGTCCCCACATCTAGCTTGATTGTTTTTAGCATGATGGGATGTGTCGGCTGTGGCAAATGCAACTGGATTAGGTTAGGTGAATCCTGCTGGCAATGTTTGATAAATTCTTGAGTCTCTGAACTTGGCAGAGCAGAGTTGAGCATCCCCACTGCTAGTTGCTGCTAAACGTGTCAAACCATCTCTCTAACTATGTACTTTAAAAAAATGTTTTAATTTGCAAGGAAAAAAGAATAAGCCGAAGAAAACACATTGATTGAAAGTAGCTGCTTCATGAAGTCAAAGAAAAGCACTACAGATTACAGAATTCATATGTGCGCCTACCACTTCTTTTTTCTTTTCTGAGGTTGAATTCATGAAATCTCAACTTGAATCGTTTCTTTATAGATGCTCTTTGATTTAAAGATTATTGGCAAAAAGATAGAAATTTTCTTGTATTTTTTCTCAATGAAAACAAACCATATTTGCCTCATCTCTTGACTAATCGAGAAGTACAGGAGATAGTATGTTTACATGCAACATTTAAAAGAATCAACCCTCCAATCACAAGCTCACAACTAAAATAAGTGAAAATGGTTGTTACAGATAATAAGTAGGGGGGGTCATAGAATAAGAATTTTGTGTGTTCACTAGATGTGAATACCTCTGAACTTCCAGCCATAATACTGTTTCATTAATAAATGGGTTTTGAAAATTTTCCATCATAGTGCCCGAGCAACACTTTTGAACTCATTCAAGCAAGATTGGAGTATCTTTTGACGCTTCTGAAGAGACTGTCGTTCGTTCTGTAGTACATCAATCGCGCCGGGAGCAACAAACATGTCCATGAATCTCTCATCATTCACAGCAAACAAATCCAATCCAAGTGCCAACACAAGCCTATCCCGGCTGCACATTGCAGAACAGATAACAGGTTGTTATGATCAGTTCCTTATATTAGAGAACAGAAAATGATTCTGAAAAATTCAGAGACGCTTAAAGTCTAAAACCAGGAATTTTGCTAGGGACAAAGGCCACAAGAAATAGAACAACAAACTATAGTAAAACTGTAAAAGAATGTTCCATTCAATTAAAAACCCAGAAATACCTCATTACTGAAGGAGCAAACTAGCAAAGTGAAATAGAAATTAATATAAAATGAGCTAGTGTACCTCAGACATAAATCAAGTGAATCTATGAGATATGCATGCAATTTGAGAACAGAAGTTTATGCAAATTTAAAGAAATGGTTTGCACAAAGTGTTGTCATCTGAAATATGTGTAACATAAAACTGACCAAACAAATAAAACCAAGCCTTAAGAAGCTTGATCCCCTCAAGCCTATGATGGTCTAAAGAACAGTAGAGAACTTTTAGGTAACCTGTAAAGATAAATTCCTGATCCCTTCAAGCCACAAATTTAGAACATGTGTTCTGGTATTTCCATAAATATAAATGCGTTTATGGATGCAAAGTTAACGTTGAAAGATAAACATGCTTACCAAGGGGTTAAGAACCCAGAATTCAATGTGGAAGCCACACTTCGCTCAACAAGAACTTCACGTATCCGTGCAAAATGATGTGCAGCTGTTGAACAGATTTCTGAGTAAGCTGAGCCTGATCTTAAACCGCCATCACCAGTTCCAAATAAGAGACCACCACCATTTTGAACTCTCATGTGATCAGCATTTCTGCTATTCCCTGTCAATCTTGAAACCCGTTTTCTCACTCCAACATCAATGCCATTTCCAAAGTCTTTCTTGGCCCCTGCAAGTATTGCATCACATGGCTGATCAGGCGAGGGTGTCTCAGGCACAGTCATTTGGCTATCTCGGAGAGCTTCTCTAGCTTCTGTACCTTTTCCTGGTGTGGTTTGCTGTCCGTTCCTTTGCGGAGGTATGTTCTCTTGGTCTCTCATAATTTCATCATGAGCTGCTGATCCTCCATCAGTTAACTCAACACAAAACGGACCAGCTGACTTGTAAAAAGAGGTTGCACTTGAGCCAAAACCACCTTGAAATTCGTTCTCATAACAGACCTGCGAGTATGGGCTTGTAACTGAATCAAGGTGGTGCCGAACTAGTTGCTTGCATTGTTTGGCCAGGTCCTTCATAAAGCGATTGTAAGCATGCCTTAGAGCAGCATGAAAACCAACATAGCCATCCATTTTTTCTGATTTCCTCCCATCTGCATGAAGAACAAATTCCAATGGGATTATAATCAGTTCTATGAACTTAAAATTCAGACGCACTCCCTCCCCAAGATGGACCTTTTTCCTTTCACTTGGAAATTGAAGGTTGGTGTCCTATATTCATTTCAGGATCTATGCATAGACAAGGTAAGAAATACATAACTAACAAAAATAGTTGATGTAACTCAGACATCAGATTACAAAACCTGAACTCCCACAAACATAAAATATTTACATAACTAAAACATTTATGCATATTTCTTGTTCCCTATTAAATACCATATGCTGAACAAGAATAAGAAAATCACTCTGAGGTTACATAAATAAAGAAAAAGAAACTAGGCTGAATCCATCAAATCTCTAATCCCAAATCTTTGGGTTGGTGATAAAGTAAAATTAACTAACCATGAAAGAAATGTGAACAAAGAATTAAATAGCTTCTTACATTCTGAATCACGACTGTGATTTCTTTCTAGAGCAAGATCATAGAGATTCCCCAAAACAAAAGCAAGCCGATCACAAGCAGTGTCAAGAAGAGGAGCAAGCCATGATCTGGCAGCAGCACGGGCAATTTCTGCAGCAGCTTCAGTTACTCCTCTACCCCCGCCTCGGCCAGCATGGGCAAGTAATATATTTGCCACCTGCCAAGGGACAAAATAATTTAGTTCATAGAATCAAAACCCATCAATCCCCAGGTAAATTTCACTTCTAGGATACACACCTTCTCCCTTGACACTGGGGGGCATTCAATGGAATAAGCAGCACACCGAAATTCATGCATCACCCTTTCAAAAGCAGCTCCTCCATAGAGCCGAAGAGTAGCATTGGGAGGCTTTATATCTGCAGTAACTCCAGGCCATCCCCCAAGACCACTTTGTGACTGCTCCTCCATTGTTGTCTTCCCCCATTGCTCTGGTGCAGGATCTGCTGCTCCATCAATTAAAGCTCCCTTTACAATAGACATAGATAAATTTTTTAATCAAATATCCAAGACTTAAACAAATTTAAGAAAATGAATCTTACATGATACTTCCTGGATTACTTTTTACAGGGTAGAAATAAGTACAAAGTAATTGGGTGATATTTGCAGAGGTATGGATGATTGATAAATTATTCAAACTTTCTTTTCCCAAAAAAATTTGTTTTCTTTTTGAGTTTTCGTGTGCTATTTTATTTTGGGTTTGTGTGTGTGTGTGTGTTGTGGGGGGGGGGGGGGGGGGGGGGGGGGGTGTGGGGTATCAAATTAACTCAAAAACTCTTGACTACTTGAGCTAAGTAAGCCACATTAGCGACAGAAGCATATGTTCTTAAGTGGAAGTAGACAAATCATGAATAGGATATGACTTGACATGAATTTGTCAAAGTGATTACTCACCACATGATTGCTGATAGAAGCCGCATACAACATTGCAGATCTTCTAAGATGAGCAATATCAGAAGTGGCCTGAATTTTAGATTCCATTTTCCCCAATTCAGTAGTAACTTCACAGCAGCGCTGCTCAAGCAAAGCTAGAGTTGCTGGTGCAGCTTCTTTGTATCTCTTATGAAGCTCGGACTCCAAATAATCTCTCAGACAGCCAAAACCAATATGAGGCCTGAACTTTTCCTCATCGAATCCACCCTTAATACCATCACGCAAGTGACGCAGAACTTCCAAGTCCACCTGAGATATTTGCCGGCGGAATTCATCATTTGAAATGGTGCTCTTGTCCTTTGGGAGGGCCACAAAAAATGGGCGCGTGTTATCTCCCAAGTAACCACTTGCACTCAAATATCGGTCCACCTCCCACCGGTCACTGAACTCCTGCATATATATATATATATACATCTCTTATAATTAGGGCCATTTTTTCTTAATAATACTATTTTAAAATTATTTTGTTAATTGAGATTGTTTTAAAGTTATTTTGGGATATAGGATATAGCCTTATTTGAATCTTGCCACTTGGAGAGATGAGTTGAGTACTCCACTGAAAACATGGAAAAAGAAGAATTTGACTAAAACACGGAACTCGAGTTCAGTGCTGGAACTCATCTCTCCAAGAGGTGAGATTCAAAACAGGCTATTTCTCAAAATAACTATTAAACATTGCTATTTGGCCAGATATATATATTTTTTAAAGAAAATACTATTTAGCAAAAATGAACCTTAAAATTAGTATTCAGAAGTTTATATAATTATTTCAAGAGAAACCATTCACTTCCACCACACGATGAAAACAAGATTCTTTTGTTATTTGTACATCACTAAAGCAAACCTCAACAGCAAAGAAGGCAAACATTGACTCATTTGGAATCCATTGACAACATAGATGATGGAAGCATCCACTGTTACAAGCTTATGTGACAGATTGAGCATTGGAAGCATTTGCAAATGGTGGATTAATCTCATGAACCATTATCTTCTTAATATTCTCAATTTTGGTTTAGATAAATAAGAAGAATAAGATTTACTTCAAGGTAAACCTTAACCTTCAAGTTATTCTAGCTAACAATTTGTTATTTGAAAAATCATGAAAATTTTTATTAATTGTGTACTTTTGAATTTATACACGAAATTTCAATAAGATGAAGATAAACTTTAACTTCATAGGATTTACCAACAAAACAAATCATAACTCATCATAATCTAAACTAATTCAACTATCATTATTTCCTGAACACTAATAAAAATAAACTAAACACATAACACCCACTGATCTATATTATTAATTATTTTCTCTTTTCTAAAATGCTTAAACTTGCTTATTGGAGATTAACTCAATAAAAGCCATAAGTTCATACCTTGAGACGATTATCAAATTTGGAGACAACAATTATTGTCCGTCTGAATGTAGGATCAATTTCACGGATAGAATCCAACCACAACGATGAGCACCACTCCACACTACTCTGTTGAAGGAACAACAGAATGCGATGGGGAGGACTAGCCAATGACTTCACCATGTCAAGAATTTCCTCTGGCGTGGTTTCTGGTTCTCCCTTCTTTGCCTGCCAACAAAGTTTCAAACCGAAAATTCATATAAGAAGATAATAATTTCAAGCATTCACTTGCCCAAATATATAGTATATACATTAAGGAGAACCCACCTTAAGAACAAAGCCTGGGGTATCTATAATAGTGAGATTAGGACAATGTGCGTATTCAGCTCTCATCACAATTGGCTTAGAAGAAACTGCAGTTTTAGTCTTCTTCAAAAGTGCTTCAGTTCGGGACTTTATGATATCTGCTATGGCAGATGCCAAAACAACAGGACTTCCATATTCTTCAGAATCCTCTTCCTGTTTTCAATTCTCAACTTTGAGATGGAGATAGAGAGCTAAACACAGTGAAATAACAACAACCTGAAGACAATTGCATATGCATTCATTGCCACACGTGACATGACCAACATAAAATTTTACTAATGCCCAAAAAAAGCCCCACAAGTTTTGAGATGTCAATGTTCAAATTCCCGATGTGTTTATTCTTGTATTATTAGTTATCTGATATTTAATTCCTTAAAAAAAAAAAAAAAAAAAAACCCTTAATTTTTATATCTCCCAGTTTTTAGAAAAAGATCAATTGCATGTTTCTTCATTGTGTCAATCAGCAATTCATCACCATAACAAATAAATACACAATTTTTTCCCTCCTTTTCAAAAATTTGTATTTCTCAGTTTAGCTGTGGTTTCTACTATAGGCAGCCAAACTAGGAATAGAAGTGTAATACTGTTATTCTAAAAGCAGCCTTAAACCTTAACCCCAATTTTGAATATCAAATTTTCAAAATTAAAAAAGAATAAAAAAGCCACCTTTAGTAAATTTATGAAACTGATTAGAACGCTAATCTGTAATAAATATTCTTAATACATGGGCTAGTAATTTCTTATATGTTCCTGGAAACAAGAAAATCAATTTCTGAAAGCAACCTAGTTAGTTTTGAAGCAAAGCAAAGAGAACTGAATGGACAAAATGGAAAGCGAAAGAGAGGAGGAGGAGGACCTGAAAGCGGCAGCGGGGGTCGGGGGCAGAGGGGTCGTGGACCATCTGGAGAATTAGGGGTCGGCGAGTCCCCATCTCGACTTCACGGACGTTGAACCGGAACCCTAGCAGCGCTTCTAACAGTGAGCTCTTGCCGTCGGACTGTCCACCGAGGGCCACGATCTCTGGGATCGGTACTTTCTCTCCGAACGCCACTGCCGCCGCTTGCAGCCGGTTGTACGCCTCGAAACGGGCAGAGTTGTGCTTGCGAGACATGGATGAGGCAGAGGCCGACTTCTCCGATGGGGTCTTGGTGGGTGTAGCCATCAAGCTGTTGGGATTGTTGGCCATTGCAGAGAGAGAATGGGGGATTTCTTTTTGAATTTGAATTTCGTTCATATGAAAATGAAAGCCGTTGGGAGGGAGCGAGGGTTTTTCATTTTAATTTTAATTTTTTAATTATGTCTAAAATTACAAATAACACCCTTACTTTTAGGTAAGTTTCAAATTTTTAATTTTTTATTACTCCAACCTACGTTTGTTTGGAGTGAAAATAAATAGGAGAGAAAATGAGGTTTGTGATTTTTTTTAATTGTTTGGTTGAGATTTGTGGTCAATTTTTTTTTAATTAAATAATTCATAGTTATAACTAGAGAGGGGAGATTTTTGTCGCTGAATATTTTAATTTCATGTGTACAAATTAATCCTAATTACATAATTCAAAATAAAAGTACTATCACAACAATCACAATATTATAGAGGAAAAGCAAAATCAAATCAATGTAAAACCATGAAAATTAAATTAAATTAAATCTAACAACACCTACATATAGTCCTAAATCTAATGGCTTGGAAACATTGCGCTGCTAAACATATTTGATGGTTCAAGTGCATATACCTATCCTTCACCCAAAAAAATCTTCAAATTTGATCATAAGTCATAACTAATCAATCCAAACAACACAAAATCTTTTAGAACATATTTTCCAAAAAATATCATAATATATAATTATAAAGAATTTCCGAGGATGTTGCTCAATCTTGTATGAAAAGTATCGAAACTAGTAAGGATGATGATAAATCTTGATTGCAACAAACATCTAACTCAATTAATTGGTACACATGATGTTATACTATTGAGTGGAAACAATTTAATATCTACAACTCAATTTTTTTTAAAAAAATAAATATTTATAATCAAATTTAGTCATGAATTAAAAGAGGCCAACACAAAATAATAGTAGTAATAAAATTCTCTCTTGAAGTTACTGATCCTTTGATTGACATAACTGCAATTGATCAATTCAACTGAGAGATTGGTCAATAGTTCACTTCAAGTTTAGAAGAAAAGATGTATGAATTTCCATTAAAAAAAAAAGATGCTTGAATATTCTCAATAATCCATATTCTCTTTTGTAGATTTACATTTTATTATGATTCACATGCTCTAGTTTATTCCATTTTGATATTTTCGTGATAACATGTCAATCACAAGTTTGTTTGTGTGATTTTTTTTGGATTTTGCAAGTTTAAGGTTTTCAGCCCAAGGTTGCGTACGCCTATTATAACCGGCATACACCGCTGTGGCAACTATAATATAGTGGTGTATGTTGGTATGATGCAACCTTATGCCCTGATTCGCACTGTTTATGCACTGTTCACGCAATATGTAATATTAAAAGTGGGTCCCACAACACTATTCACACATTTAAAAATTATTTTGCTACAGTGTTTTCAGCAACAATCAGTTTTTATCAACTTTCAGCAACAATAAGTGCTATCTAAACGGACCCTATATATTAAAATAACACTCTAAACGCACATTAAAAAAAAAAATTATTACTTACATTTTTTTTTTTGATAAGTACGTACATTTTTTTTATGTGCGCTTGTAAAGCTCTCTACGTACACTGTCAAGAGTGGTAGTAACGCGCCACACAACCTCCCCCCCCCCCCCCNATCTAATGGCTTGGAAACATTGCGCTGCTAAACATATTTGATGGTTCAAGTGCATATACCTATCCTTCACCCAAAAAAATCTTCAAATTTGATCATAAGTCATAACTAATCAATCCAAACAACACAAAATCTTTTAGAACATATTTTCCAAAAAATATCATAATATATAATTATAAAGAATTTCCGAGGATGTTGCTCAATCTTGTATGAAAAGTATCGAAACTAGTAAGGATGATGATAAATCTTGATTGCAACAAACATCTAACTCAATTAATTGGTACACATGATGTTATACTATTGAGTGGAAACAATTTAATATCTACAACTCAATTTTTTTTAAAAAAATAAATATTTATAATCAAATTTAGTCATGAATTAAAAGAGGCCAACACAAAATAATAGTAGTAATAAAATTCTCTCTTGAAGTTACTGATCCTTTGATTGACATAACTGCAATTGATCAATTCAACTGAGAGATTGGTCAATAGTTCACTTCAAGTTTAGAAGAAAAGATGTATGAATTTCCATTAAAAAAAAAAGATGCTTGAATATTCTCAATAATCCATATTCTCTTTTGTAGATTTACATTTTATTATGATTCACATGCTCTAGTTTATTCCATTTTGATATTTTCGTGATAACATGTCAATCACAAGTTTGTTTGTGTGATTTTTTTTGGATTTTGCAAGTTTAAGGTTTTCAGCCCAAGGTTGCGTACGCCTATTATAACCGGCATACACCGCTGTGGCAACTATAATATAGTGGTGTATGTTGGTATGATGCAACCTTATGCCCTGATTCTTTCTTGTTTGTTCTTATGTTTTTATTTATCTAATTTCATTCTATTAGTGATAAAATAGTATACATATAATTCAAAATTACAAATAATTCAAAATAAGAATGAATTCAATTAGAGATATGGTAATGACGAATTAGAATGAAACTAACCAGACTGAAACACGAAAATTGCACTCACTTTAAAGAGATTCAAACCCTTTGTGCCCCCCTCTCTTTTTTATTGAGATAGTTAACAGCACAATAATATGAGTCAATCCCCCCTTCTTTTTATAGAGGTAGTCACAAGCACAATAATATGAGTCAATGGGTATTATATATTTATTTATTTTATTAACATAAACCAACATGTTCGAAGTCTTGTGGCGTATGCCAGCCACAAATTAATAATGTACTCCACTTTGGACAGAAACCCCATATATCACTTTTATGTATAGTCTACTGTCCCATTGTTCCATTTGATAACCTCCATTAGGTATTGAACGAAGAATAACCCAATTGTTGTATAGTGCATTCATTTCTCTTATGTGGCATTTGGTACAGGGTAATGTTTTAGGATTCTTAGGAATGTTTAAAGATTCCCTTGTTTGGTTGCAAATCATGCTAAGGAATCAGATGCCAGGGGAATCTGAAACCCCTCTTAGTAGGAATGTGGATTCCTTTTAAAACAGGTGGGAATCCAGATTCCCAAATTTAAAGGAAATTATATTTTTTATAAATTGACAATTTTAACCCTTTTTTTAAAATGACTTGGTAGTTCACATTCAAATCTGAGGATAGAATGAGAAAAATAAATAATTCATTTAAGATTCCTGAGAATAAATCAAACATAAGAATAGCTACATTTTTAGAAATGTGGTTCCCAGGAATCACATTCCTAGGAATCTAGATGCCAGGAGTAATGTGGATTCCCCTGTACCAAACGCCACATTAATACAATCTTAACCATTTTTTTAGGGTGATGACCTCAAATTTAGTTAAAATCCATGCAATTCCCATATATTTGTATACACTTCTCATCCATCCCCATTAGAAAGCAACAAGTTTCTAACAAAATCTTATTTATCTTAATTTACTAGAATACCCTTATTAAATAAAAAACAATAAATTTTTCATTTTTATTTTCTTTTGTACATTAATAGTATAATATCAAGTTTCATGAAGTCATTCTCAAAAAAGAAAAAGTTGCAAATTAATTATGGTGCCATTATAGTTTAATGTAATATATATAGTTTTATTTTCTTTATGCCACTTAACATTTTCATATAATAATAATAATAATAACTAGTCGCTAACCCATGTTATGCACGAGAACCTACCTATTTGTGTTACAATTTGATGAAGAAGTCATTACTTGAATGTGCAATGGCTTATAAAAAATTTGTCAGACATTTTCAAATACTGCAAAAAAAAAAAAAAATTTGCTTAAAAATTATTGAAACAAAACAAAATATATATGACTAAACAATAGAGAAATATAAAAGAAAGATGGGTTACATTTGAAAGAATAATTTTAATTATTGCAAGCTTTTTTATTTTGTAAAAAATGGTTAAAGAGAGTTTGGTAGTTCATGTACGAAAAATACTTTTTAAAAATACATGAAAAACCATAAAATAATTTTTTTAACAAAGTAGAGGAGAAGAAAATAACATAAGAAGAGCTCATACCTCTACTCGGCTTAAAAAAAAATATTGGGGTTTGCTTTGCTTTTATAGTGTTCATGATTAACCTCACAAATTTGGAAATAAATTATCAATGTTTGAGTTTAAGTTTAAGTTGAACTTGTTAGAGAGATATAGTTTCACTCTTTATTAAATTTGGATTAAAAAATAATAATAATTTTTTTTTAAAATGATAATGATGAGTTTGAGTTTAAGTTGAACTTGTTAGAGAGATAGAGTTTCACTCCTTGTTAAGTTTGGACTAAACAAAAATAATTTTATTTAAATATTGTGCTGACATGGAAAATTATGAGAATTTCAGAGGTTTCGGTTTTATATAATAATAATAATAATAATAATAATAATAATAATAAAACAGCGTGATTTTTTTTTCCAAATTTGAAAAAAGAAAAAGGGTAAAATTTAGATACAGTATTTTAGATGCTGTTTCCTAGGTATCACTTCTAAATTATTAGAGCTACCTGTGTAATTTAATAACTCTACCAACGGGTGTTAACATCGTTTCTTCTATTTCTTTCTTCTATTTTTCCCCAGCTCGTGAGAAAACCTAATAGCTTCATATTTTCACACAATCGACAGTAACCAGATATCTTTCTTCCTCCATTTTATATTTCTTTCTACCTCAATTTCATTTGATGTTTGAATATTTGACGATAACCAAACAGGAAAATTCAAATTCTAGAAAAAGGAAAAAAAAAAGTTTGATGTTGAGCAAGGTTTTTAGACCCAAACCGTTCATTGAACTGTAAAAGGGAGAGGTTCAAGGTTTTTGAGGTCGAATTATGATGACGTCATAATTAATTAAAGCCTAAATATAGATATTAAATTTATAAAACTAGTAAAATTGACTAATATATCTATATATGTGAGGAAAATTTAATGATTTTCAAGCATATATTTAATAATTAAATAAGAAAGTTAATAAAATAAAATAATAACCATAAAAACATTAAAATTTATGATTAATTTTTGAAGTAAAGTTGAATATCTTTGAAGGATTTTAGTTATAATTTTTTTTTTATTCCTTGTAAGAGATGGATAATTTAATTAACTAGAATAAAATTGTGTTAAGTTGTTTTTATTTAAAAAAAAAAAAATTGCTAAGGGGTTGGACCGCACGGTTCTTGCCACCGCCTCATGCGGTCCAACCTTGGTTTTAGGGGTTCACGGAATTAACAAAAAATCCGGTTTTTATGCTTAAAAAATCGGTTTTCATCCCAGTTCTCGATTTTCATAGTCCGACCTCCTCGAACCGGTCCGGTTCTGAAATCCTTGATGTTGAGTGTTGATGTTGATTACGCTGGAAGCCGACGCATAACCCATGCTCCTAGATTAACCCTCTTTTGTCTTGTTGTCATTTGGAACATTGCATTATTGAGAGGGCAAAATTGATTTTGTACGCATTGGGTTCTTCTTTGGTGGATTTCGATTAGAAAATATCACAATAATAGCCATATGGTGTGACGAGTCTAAGAGATCTGAATGGGTTAACAAAGATCAATTAAGTTATTAAACTAGACAAGTGGCTGTAATTTAAAAAGGATACCTAAAGAATAATACTTAAAGTGCTATATCTAAATTTTGTCCTAATAAAAGTGACATTGAAAATTAGAAGCATAAGGGACAATATAAACCTAATGTTCGGGAGATAGATCTTAGAAGGATAAATCTATCTTACCAACCTATTTTTCCTCCATTTCTTTCCTAATAAACTGTAGAGAATTTCTTCCCACACGCCCTCTTTTCCTTCTTTATATTTCAATCTCTTGAAATCATTTATGGAAAAAGTTTATCTTTAAACTAATTTGAAGGAATCCTCTTCAAATCTGCTATGTGGTAGTTAAAAATGCCATTTATATATGGTTTTAGTTACATGATATTTTTAATGAGTCATGTGACTCGTTTAAATGATGCATATTGATATTTTTACAAATTATCACATAATTTATTGGGGGAGATTTATCCAAGTAAGTTTGGAGCAAGGTAGTCAAAGGCGAAAGACGCCCTTAAGGCGCCAAGGCCTTGTATCGCCCGAGGCGACGAGGCGCCAAAAAGGCGCTAGCCCGAGTGAAGCGAGGCGCCAAATTCTAAAAAATTAGTCTCCATCCAAATATCAACAATCAACTAAGCCCAAATAATTATCAAACATCAACTAAGTCTGAATACAAACATAAATAACTATTTAAAAATTAGTCTCCATCCAAATATCAACTAAATCTGAATATTAAACCAAAATATTGTTCATAACTTCATATTAGAAAGAAGAAAACTCCTAACAAAACATTGAAGATTGAACTTCTGACTATCCATGACAAAACAAAAGCATTTGAAGATTAAACATTCTGTTCTGCCTATTAGATTGAACATTCTGCCTATTAGCCTATTTAATAGCCTAAATGTGGTTGTTATTTTTAATCTAAAGGTCATCATCAGAGTCTTCACTCAAGTTTCCATCACTTTCCAAGCCACTTGAACCAGATTTATAACCATCAACATTCTCTTCCTCAGTCTCATCAGAATAAGCATTTTCCTCTTCAATATTTGGCTGTGATGTTGAGGCCTTTGAGCTTGCCCTTGATTTTGTTTGGAATCTAGTATTCTTCCTTGGTTCTCCAACACTAGCAGCTCTTGCCACTACACCCCATGTCAAACCATCATCATCATCATCAAAAACCAACTCATCTTCAACATTCATAGATGGTTCAGCACCCATTTCCCCCAACAACCATTCATTACTTTCATCGATATCATCTAAGGAGATGGGATCAATAACATCACGCTTATCATATCGTGCCTTCATCTATTGATTATACTTCACAAAGACCAAATCATTTAGTCGTTTTTGTGCAAGTCTATTCCTTCTTTTTGTGTGAATCTACAACCATTTATGAAAACTAAGTATTAGACTATAGTGAATAATTAAACTATTGGAATTTTCTATGAAATAAAGTAGCTCATCAAAGGATAAAATCTACTTATCATACTTTAAAACTCACCTGCTCAAACACACTCCAATTACGCTCACAACCACATGCACTACAAGTCAAGCTCAAGATTCTTATTGCTAACTGTTACAAATTCGGAGTTGAGCTCCCATACAAACTCCACCATTCAGCTATGTTAAAAAAAATAAAAAATAAGTATGAGTAATGATATATGATATATTAGAAGTCAGATTTTTGTGTGTGTGTGTGTGTGTGTGTGTAAAAAGTCACTGTTCTAGTCATTATAAGTTAGATATAAATGCTTTCTTACCTGGAGCCCTTGTCTTTCTTGATCTTTTAGCCAATTCAATGCCAAAGAGTCCTTCAGCTTTCTTATAGATGGGTAGTTCAGCCATGATCTTGTCTTGAATTTCAGCACTAGGAACTAATCTTTGTATACAAGCATACAATCCTGCTATAATTTCATAATTTGTTGCTATGTTATTATCAAAATAGAAGTACTCAGGATTCAAGAAATGACCCGCTGCATGCAAAGGCCGATGTATGACATTCCCATCTCTCATCAATGATTTTAAAAATATTTGAATACCTTTCTTCATTCTCATTAAAAGAGTTTATAATAGCTTCTTTGGCCCTATCCATTGCCTTATATATATAACCTATAGCTGGTTTTCTCTCATTATCAACAAGGCGAAGAACTCGAACAAGAGGGCCCATAACTTTAAGAATGTAAACTATAGTATTCCAAAAAGAAGGCATCAAAATAGTTTCTACTACTCGTTTAGCATTTGCTTCCTTTGCCCATCTACTACGAACCCACTCCTCAGAAGTAAACATGGCCCTTAGGTTATGCTTTTGCTTATAAATGAATTTTATTGTAAGATATGAAGTGCAAAACCTAGTTTTCCCAGCCCTAACCAGCTCTCTTTGTTTTGTGTATTCTCTCATCATATTTAAGACCCCCCCATGGTTGTAGATATATCCAGTCAATTGAATGGCCCTTTCCAAAGTTTTTCCAATTCTAGGAATTTTCCCAATGTCCTCCAATATAAGGTCAATGCAGTATGCAGCACATGGAGTCCAATACAAATTTGGCCTTTTTGCTTCCAACAATTTCCTAGCCAGCACATAATTAGATCCATTATCCGATACTACTTGGACTACATTAGTCTCCCCAATCTGTTCTACAAATGCATCAAGTAATTCAAAAGTTTTTTCCCCAGTTTTCATAAAAGATGATGCATCAATTGACTTCACAAACATGGTTCCAGATGGGCAATTCACCAAAAAGTTAATCAAGGTCCTACTGGTTCTACTAGTCCACCCATCAGACATAATAGAACAACCATATTTCTTCCAATCTTGCTTGTGACCACTCAATAACTCATTTGTGTAAGCCACCTCCTTTTTGAGAATTGGAACTCTTAACTTAACTAGGAGGCTTCATATTTGGACCATACTGCCCAATAGCTTCAATTGCCCATTTAAATTCATCTAAGCGAGCAACATTGAATGGTATACCGGCTAGATAAAATAGCTAGCTAATATACTGACAAGCTCGTGCTCTTTTCTCTTTGTCAAGTTTATCATTGATGTTAGTTTGCTTCATCTTACCCTGTTTTCTAAGTGCAACTACTTTTTCTAGCTTTAACGTTACAAAAGAATCCATGGGACCTTTCAACTTCTTACACTTTGGCATTAATTTCACAGCTTTCACTTGGGTGCTAGTGCTACTGCCAACCCCTCTCTTACTAGAGCATAATTTTTTCCTTTTTTGGATAACTTCTACTTCCTCTACCTCATCATCATCTACATCCTCACTTTCAATCATATTATCTATATCATCAAAATCAGGCATCTTGTCATAGTTCTCCTTGTCACTCTTCTTCTCTGCCATATACTGTGCTAGCTCTTTTCTAACATGATCAGGACATTTTAAACACTTTGTACTATTTTTAAATTTCCCTACTTGATGCTGCTTAGCTCTATGTATCCATCCCTTTGTGACTTTATTACAAAAGAGGCAAGTCATTGCATTTTTGTCTTCTACGTTAGCTAAATAATTATATTTCATCCCGGATCTTTTCTCCTCCCATTATCTGAAGCCATTCTACATATTAAAAAAAAAAAAAAAAAAAACCCAACTCAGTACATTTATTAGGATTCTATATTAAGCTAGCTATGTATCATTTAATATGGTTTAAGCTCTAAAAATTGAGTGAAGTAATGAGTTCAAGAAAAGGGAAAGTTGCTAGAGACAGAGAGGAGAAGGTTGCCGGAGACAGAGAGTCCAACAGAAAAGAGAAAAGAGGGGGGGGGGGGAACAGAGAAAAAATAGAGAGGAGAGAGTTTTATATGCTCTGAAAAGGGGGAAAAAAATAGAGGGTCCAACAGAGAAGAGAAAAGGGGGAAAAAACAGAGAAAAAACTGACAGGAGAGTTTTATATGCTCTGAAAAGTGGGAAAAAAACAGAGTCCAACAGAGAAAAGAAAAGGCCGAAAAAAACAGAGAGGAGAGAGTTTAATATGCTTTGAAAAGGGGGGAAAAAATAGAGTCCAACAAAGAAGAGAAAAGGGGGGAAAAAGTAGAGAGCAAAGAGTTTTATATGCTTTGAAAGTGTGGACAACGACAAACTTGCCAATGTAGTGTTGCAGTGAGAGAACACCCAGTAAAAGAAAAAGTGTAAAAAAAAAAAAGAATAGGAAAATGTTACCTAATGTTGGTTGATTGCTGGCAACAACTGGCCCACTCTCTTCCAAACCCTAGAAGAAGACGAAATGCCTTTGCTGAGTTTGCTCTGATGTTTTTTTTTTTTTTTTTTTTGGAGAAACTGCTTTGATGTGGGTTGATTGCTTGCTTTGCTCTAATGTTCCCGAAACTTCTCTGATTTATCTTTTGTTTTACCTTTTGCTTTATGCTTTTTTTTTTTAAATTAATTTATTTGATATAGTGGGTGACAGCTCATCTCCCACTGAGGTAACAGTTTTAAATCAACCATACACCTCTTTAAATTTACAAAATATGCCATCACAGCCCTTAAAAGCACAAATCAGCCTTAGTTGCTCGCCTCTAGCCTAACAAAATACATCTGGGCGAGCGCCTAGGCTCCAAAGGCGAGCGCCTTACTAAAGGCTTTTCTGGCGCATTGCCTCGCCTGGGCGCCTAGGCGAGCACCCAGAACGCCTTTGACTACACTGGTTTGGAGAAAAATTTTGTCCATCCCCTTTACCATACAATATCTAAATTACGATGCAGCCATTTACAAGTACATTTTGAAAGCTTCAAAGACACGAATAAGTGGAAGTTTTGATTGACTACACAACTAGCTATTTTACAAATCACAATGCAACCATTTCTGTGTTTTTTTAAGCAACTTTTGAAAGCTTCAAAGTCGCAAATGGAAGTGGTGCAGCGATCGACTTCGCAACTAGGTGCTTACTAAAAAAAAAAAACCTATACATATAATTGCCCTAAACTTCACTAATAATGAGGCTGTACGTGGTATATATTTAAAGTTTAGCAAACAGCAAAAAACAGATGTTCTCGAATATAATATATACACCATATAGCATATATCATGTTTTTCCTAACCAAATGGCATTGATGTCGGCGCAGCATATTCTTATGTATGTTCCAACAGCGGGACACTGGACACAGGTAGTACAGTAAGCTAGTGTGAGGCTCGCCCGCTTTTTCCTCTCCATCTCCACTCCACACACACTTTCTCACATAATTCAAAAGCAAATTTAATGTTTTTATAATTTTCTTGTTTTCTTTAGCTAACTCAAGGTTGAGAGGATTTGAACTTCATGTTCAGACCCTACAAAAGGGGGGCATTATGTCACTAATGTTTTTTTTTCCTCTATTATTGTCGATTAGTTTTTTTGGGTGGTAAATTGGAACCAACCTAATCGTGGATTCAATTTCATATAAAGATTCTACAAAATTGACATAATGATAGGAAAATTAGTAGTTTATATTGTATTAACAATGCAAGATTTTTTTTTTAGAAAACTTTATCAATGTAAGATTGATATTGTAAACTGAATAAATATATACAACATTGTATAATTTTATGCAAATGTATACAATATTGTACAATGTTATATACATTTATCTAGTCTATAATGTAAATCTTACCCTGATAATGTAAATCAATAATTGTTATTTAAAAAAAAAAAAAATTACACATATGAAAAGTGATATTGCACCAATCACATTTTGACATCTCAACAAGTGGTGAAAAAGTTGTATTCCTAGCATGTTCCTATATTTAATTCTTGGTTGATTAATTTTACTAAACATTGTTACTAATTTTTAGATTTTATCCTATTTGAGCTAAATCATAATGCTAGCTTTAAATTTTTTTGATTATGGGTACATAATAATATTTGACTGTTTTATTAACTCTTTTTCCCCCTTCAAAGGGAATTAATCGACTTTCAATTATCATGTTACCTTGTACAATATATATATATATATAAAGTTATGATTTGTGCCATAAGCTAATCACTTTTATTGTAAAAAACTTTTTTTTTTTTAAATTACCACTTTGACAATTTGTAATAAAAAAGTTGTATTAATAGAGTTATTGTAAGTATACTGGTACGTCATCTTTTTACAAGATGTTTAATTTACGTGCAAATAATAATAATAATAATAATAATAACAAAAAGGTTTTGATTCTTTCACATCTCCACTATTTTACATTCATTTATGTGTTTTAAAATGTTAACATTTCCATATCAATTGTGAGATATGTATGTGAAATAGAGGATAGGAACAACTGTAAAACAGTATTTTTCCATAACAAAAACTTCATTAATTTTCTAGTAGGTGAGAGGAGTCTGGCCGGAAGTCCCATTCTCAGCATTAGCTCATGTGCTGTCTGTCTGAATTTTTTGAAATGGCATCGCTGACTAGCAAATTTAGCAAATTAAATCAATAATTGTTATTTAAAAAAAAAAAATTACACATGTGAAAAGTGATATTGCACCAATCACATTTTGACATCTCAACAAGTGGTGAAAAAGTTGTATTCCTAGCATGTTCCTATATTTAATTCTTGGTTGATTAATTTTACTAAACACTGTTACTAATTTTTAGATTTTATCCTATTTGAGCTAAATCATAATGCTAGTTTTAAATTTTTTTGATTATGGGTACATAATAATATTTGACTGTTTTATTAACTCTTTTTCCCCCTTCAAAGGGAATTAATCGACTTTCAATTATCATGTTACCTTGTACAATATATATATATATATAAAGTTATGATTTGTGCCATAAGCTAATCACTTTTATTGTAAAAAACTTTTTTTTTTTTAAATTACCACTTTGACAATTTGTAATAAAAAAGTTGTATTAATAGAGTTATTGTAAGTATACTGGTACGTCATCTTTTTACAAGATGTTTAATTTACGTGCAAATAATAATAATAATAATAATAATAACAAAAAGGTTTTGATTCTTTCACATCTCCACTATTTTACATTCATTTATGTGTTTTAAAATGTTAACATTTCCATATCAATTGTGAGATATGTATGTGAAATAGAGGATAGGAACAACTGTAAAACAGTATTTTTCCATAACAAAAACTTCATTAATTTTCTAGTAGGTGAGAGGAGTCTGGCCGGAAGTCCCATTCTCAGCATTAGCTCATGTGCTGTCTGTCTGAATTTTTTGAAATGGCATCGCTGACTAGCAAATTTAGCAAAGATGGACTATATGATACAATGAATTTAAGACACAAATATTTGTCTAATAGTCACGAGAGACCCTTTGAATATCTATAATTAGATGAATTTTTCTTGAGCCCTCACTGAGGAAGGTGGTGATCAGCATGTGCCATGTTGCACTCCACTTGCTTTTCATATTTTTCTTAGGGAAGACAAAAAAAATTTCAAATAGTATTTAAATACAAAGGGAAACAAAAACAATAAAAAAATGAAAAGAAAAGGGGGGAAAAAAATAGGGCTTACTTTTTATGGATGAATAAAAAATTTATTTTACTTGCGGCATAATGAAAATGATACATACCATATATGGTACCCCCAAAACAAGAGGTATAATCAAATCATTTAATTATTTAATGGTCATGTTAATGGGTGTTATGAGAGTAATTGTTAATGATGATGCGTGAATCGTCAGTCATGATGGTTCGTCCAGATGGAGATAAACCCTTGTCGCTATTCCTGCAAACCCAAGAGAAAGTCTCTCCTTAGGTGGTCACCGGTGTGGTGCCTGTCACAACGTCTCCGATGCCAAAGTTTGTTAATGATGATGCGTGAATCGTCAGTCATGATGGTTCGTCCAGATGGAGATAAACCCTTGTCGCTTTTCCTGCAAACCCAAGAGAAAGTCTCTCCTTAGGTGGTCACCGGTGTGGTGCCTGTCACAACGTCTCCGATGCCAAAGTCAGTGTATGGAAGCTTTGTGAAAGTAATAAGAAAATTTTGAATATCGGAGATATCTATATAAGAGTATATTTTGGTGAAAAATTATGTACCTCCTTTGCCTCTGATGAGTGTGTATATATAGATTCATAGTTTCTAGCCGTTGGGGCCTTAATTGTGGTTTTAGTGCTCTTCCTGTAATGCCTTAGGGCTTATTAATGCGAGTTTTGATGAGATTCCAACGGTCTAACAACTAGTTAGTAACTGTCCGAGGTATTGAATCAGTGGCGGCTCTAGGATTTTTTCTTAGGGGAGTCAATAAGAATATATATTTTAAGTAAAATATGAATCTTACGGTCTAAATGGCTTTCTTATTACAAATTTGTCTATAGTACGTACTAGTAATAGAATAAAAATAAATTATAGGTTCATTTAACATATTTTAGTGAATTTTAATTATTACTACTTAAAATAATTTTATTTATTAGTTTATGATGATTATTTGTTTACATTGTACTATTAATGTAAGATTTATATTATAGATAATTATACTATACACATTTGCAAAAACTATACAATATTGTACACATTTGTTTAGAAACAATGTAGATATTACAATGATAGTATAATGTAAACTATGAATTGTCCATTAGTTTATTTCAAATTTTATTAAGATCTAAATGGGCTTTTTAAAACAATTTTAGATGAAAAAAAAACTTACTTTGTTGTTGGGCTTACTATTTCTCCTAGATTTTAGATAAAATTGGATTGTTGTTAGGCGTTTTTTTTTTTTTTGTATTTAAAAAGATCAAAATATTGTTAAGATGATCATAATTAAACTTACTTCAAGTGGGTTTTAAAAAAATTTAGAATCAGAGTGTTCAAATTTTTATTTAGGAGGGTTAAATAAAAAAAAACAAAATATATTATATAAAAAAAATTAAAAAAAAAAATTGCTAGCTTAGGGGGTTCATTTGAACCCCCTGAACTATACATGGCGCCGCCCATGTATTGAATCCTCTTATTAATGGCTTGCCTGTCTTCATCTATGCCGTGTCGAGGTGGACGAATGTATTTGATGAGGTCGTCCAAGAAAAGAGGTATCGTCAGTCCCATCAATTAATAAACCATAATAGAAAAATTTTGATATTACTTTCATGAAAAATATAAAATATTATTAACAAAATTAATTACTCTATTATTTTTTTATAAAATATTTTTAAAAATAATTCATAAATCAATACTCTAAAGCACCGGTTAACATTTCTCATTAAAAACGTTGATGTTATGAACAACAACACACACGGGTTTATCTTGGTTGGACTTGGAAGAGTAATGCAAATGAAGTCGGTGGTACGTCACGGACTCAAAGGAGAAACGTGTGATAATAATCATATATATATATATATATGTGCCATTGGTCAACTGTGATTTGCAACCTCCTTTCAGATTTGTTTATTATACATACTCTAAAAATTCTAGATTGACGAAGGAAATTGGGGCACGTATCTCAATTTTAATTATGATCCTCTTCCAGGATCTAGCTTTGGGTAACGTGACCCAGCAGTGAGTTTGACGCGTTTCTCGCCGGGAAAAAAGACCATCGATCCTAGCCTACACGTCTATCATGCCTCCATGGTCAAGCTATTTGTGGTGTTGTTTATGATGGTGTCCATTGAAAGTTGATACTTCAAGCTTTTACTACAACGTAAATGTAAGTACCACCTTGGTGCAAATTCACTGTGTTCACCATGAAGATGGTCCTTGGACTTGGAGCAATAGATAGTATCAAGTTCAACTAAATATAAATTCACTGCCATTGTCATAAAAAGACATGTATTGTACTGATAATACGGTCACCTTGAACTTGTGCATTACTCACAGTTGATCGAATTTGTTGAAAAAACATGCATCGTACACATACAAGACAACATTGAGTTTGTGTACATGATCAATCATATTATTACTTCATTTATAATCTCAAACTCTAGGACCTTATAATTATTTACGATAATTTGATTGGGTTTTGGAAAATTGTGCCCTTAGTTTTTAGGGAATTCAAGGCCTTATTTTACCTAGAGGAAGAGGAAAGAGGAAAAAAGAAAAAGAAAATCATAGCGTCATCATTTTCATGTTTTGTCATAACACTGGTCAATATTGAAGAGTTAATTAGGTGTTGACAGTTTGGAGAGACAGATGAGGCATAACAGGGTCGAAACAATTACTTTTGAGTACTTTCATTACAAATCAAATTCTTAGTTATATAATCTGTTTGTTCATGTAATTATATTCTTAATTAGAGTACAAGAGGTTGATGTCGAGATCAACAGTATACGGGAAAACTCGCAAAAGTAACATCTGAGTTGACTGAAATAAATACCATGATGATATGTGTGTGTATATATATATACATACTTACAGTACTTCAAATTCTTATTAGTTTGAAAAATTGAATTTAAAGCAATTGGATTCATATATAATTATTCTTAATTACAGCTGTGGCAGTAGCTTACAAGAAGTAGGTGTGCTAGATGCCAATTTTCCGATCCAATTTGTCAAAATTAAACTTTAATGTGGTTCGGCGAGAATCTAGAAGTAATTAACAAAGCTTAAACTCATTCAAATTTCAACACTCAGCAAGCCATTATTTAATCATAAAATTGCATAGTCCATGAAATATTTTATCAAAAACTTGCAGCTTATAAAACCCATCTCCCTTAGCTTACACTCTTGAACGCATGCAATCCGCAACTTCATGAGAGAATGGGTTACAGTACTAATATCCTCAAGCTCACAACCATTCTCTCCCTTGTCATTCCTCTACTCCTATCTTTGCAATATCAAACAGCCTTCTCAAATGACATTGAAGACGACGAAGAATACGTGGTAGACTCCCCATTGTCCAATCTCAGATCGAGAAGCCGGTTCTTAGCAAGTGTAATAAAGAAAGGTACACATTGTAATCCCATTACTAACAATGAATGTAATGGGGTATCCGCAAACAAAGGGAAGAGCCTTCTCTATTGCTGCAAGAAACATTGCCGTAATGTTCTTTCAGATAAGAATAACTGTGGAGGATGTGGGAAAAAGTGCCAAGAAGGACAGCATTGCTGCAATGGAAGATGTACTAACACTTTTTACAATGTGAATCACTGTGGAAAGTGTAACAAGAAGTGTAAGAATGGTGTTAAATGTGAGTATGGATATTGTGGGTATGCCTGAATGTTTTTTTCAGGTGAATTATTGTAAGATTTGGTGTTGTGTATCTAAGACTTTTTACTTACGAATACAAGTTCATATATGTCAGCTAAATGCGCTGACATTTCCCGAGTACTTCTATGAATGTAATGTTTATTTTCATGTTTAATAATCAACACTTCTATTTAAAATGCTGGCTTGTTTCCAATCACCAATCTGTTTCAACTCATTTCTCGACTCAAAAAGTTCGTAAATTTTAAACACAACTAAGCCAAGTGAGGATATCTCCGATCCCCTTATACAAAGGCAATGTGATTGTGTATATTTTTTGTCTAATGCTATATGCACAGATATTAAATCTACAAAGTTTATATCTTGTCCTGCTACTGTCAACTTAAGGGTGGAGATAAGTTGCGTGTGTGTTTTTCCATGCAAATAACATTGCTGGCATATATAGGCACCAAGCATTGATTTACATGGTAATAATAACCAAATTAAGTATGATGCCAACAACATCAATTCGTAGGCAAGAGCCGCAAGATGTAATATAAGTCTTATTGAATATAGTAAATATTTTCTGTTTTTGTTTTTGTTTTTATTTTTCTTTTTATTTTTCTTTTTCGTTTAATGGGGATCTACCCCCATGAAACCCTCCAAAAATTAGCGTATGCCGCTATTTGTGGCAAGCACACGGTATTGGTATTTGACTATTTGTTAGTAAATAATTGACAAATTATTGATATAAAATATTGCATGATGAAATTGTGACCTAGCATTAAAAAAATGAACTATAGGGTGCAAATTGTAAAATTTATTACAATTTGGGTGATAATTTGTTAATTACAAGTTTATAATTTAGTGTGTAAAGAGCAAATATCCTAGTTTAAGGTGGATTGCTATAGTTAACACAAAAATTCTACTAAGAGTCACTGGCAGCCCTACATTCAATTCAAGGTGGTCATAGGACCATCCTGGCCTGAAATTTTTTTTTTATATATAAATTTTGAAAATTTGTGATTTTTTAATCTTTAAAAAATATTTGTGACCGCCCTAAATTTTTTTAAGTCCAACATAATTAAATTTTGAACAAAATTTAGTAACAAACTTAGTTGTAAACTAAGTCTATAACTCTACGTGATATATATATATATATATATTTTACGTGAATTTTGACAAATCCACAAATAGATACATTTTCTTCTTATATCCTTTATATTTGCAAAATTTCAAGAAGATTAATGATAATAGCTATGACATCAATCAAATCTTTAAATTTCGAGTTTTTGTAGTCTAAAATTATACATAAAAAATAAATTTATGAATAAAAAATAAATAATATACGATTGACATGAAATTTGACACGCGTTTTAAGAACATAGAGATTAAAGAACATGTAATTCAACAATTAGATTTTCAAAATTGATTATGTTAATTTATTTAATGAGAGTTGTAGCCTTAGGGTATAATTAAGTTTGTAGTCAAACTTTGTCCTTAAACTTTAGTCCCCTTAACAATATATTAGGTCCTTACAAAAAAAAAATCCCAAGAAAATTTTTATCTAACTAAAATTTTGATAGAGATATAACTTGCAACATTGGTAATGAGACTATCATGCAAAAATTTCAAAAAAAGAAAAATTTGTAGAAAGAAATTGTAAGACTTTATGTATTTGTGTGAGTGTGTGTTTTTTTGGGTCAATCTATGAAATTCTCTTTTAATTAAATTTTGTCTAATTTAAGTTTACCACTCTGGAAAATATTCCTAGAGCTGCCACTGCTAAGAGTGTACTTGGGAGGACATTTTTGTTATATGTCATTGTATGAGTTTATTTTTGTTATATTCCTAAAGTCGCCACTGCTAAGAGTGTCAATATATGAGTTTATTTTTGTTATATGTCATTGTATTTAATTTACATAACACATTTATATATATATATATATATATAATGGATAGATAAAAAAAATAAAATAATAAAGAATTAATTTAATTGATGATATTTTTTTGTTACACAAGAATAGAAAAAAATTGTTTCTCAAAAAAAAAAAATTTATGTATGAAAAAAAAAAAAAAAAAAAAACTTCTAATACAATAAGAGTATAACATATATTTATAAAAATAAATTTTAAAATCAAGTGAACTTTTTTAAGATAGACACTCATTTTTTCTTTTTTAATAATGGTTAAAAATACTATTTACTAGTAACTATATATGTTGCAAGGCAGCGTGTTTAGAAAGTGCGGCCCAGTCTCTCTTTTGTTGTTGTTGTTGTAAAGATTTAGACATTTGAGATTCATCGCTGGGTTTAGATGGAAAATTTGTTTAAGTGAAACGTAAATGACATGCATATCGAATCATGAAATTTGGTGCAATTACGGCATTATATCCTGCAAACACAAAATTTATCCATCATCTAATTAATATGTCCCATTCATTTTTTAAGCTATTATTTCAGCATGCAATTACCTATATTCCAAAAGATGAAAAATATTTAGTTAAAAAAATAAATAAATAAAAAAAGATGAGAAATATTTTTAATTAATCAATTCAGCCTACATATAAAATCCAATAATCCAATACTTAGATATTGGAAAAAACTATTGTTTATATTATAAAATATAAAATATCATTTTGTTTCTATACTCTTAATTTGTTTTATACAGTTTGGTAGAAATTAGGATAAAATCCAGTAAACTACATGAGATTTGAAATAATGCCAAACACATCCAACATTTTTTAAAAATGACCAATTTAATCATTTAACACAAACGGAGTTAATTTTTTCCATTAATAACAATATTTTCACAAAACCAAATTGAAACTCAGATCTACTCTCTCTCTTCCTCTAATTTTTTTTCCCTAATCTCACAAACTCTCTCAACTCTCTTTTCCTTTGCATGTATAAATCTGAAATTTTTTGAATAATCTGTCATAGACCCAAAGATTCATTCTTTGAATTTTTCTCCTTTTTCTTCTTAAAATCAACAACACAAGCAAAGCTTTTCTTTGGTTTTTTTTTTCATAAAATAATTTTTTTAAAGTTAATAACTTTGCTACTTTGCGTTTGGTAGCCGAGAAAATCTGAGAAAATCAACCCCACCCTTTTCTTAATAGATCAACCAACCCTTTTTATTTGGGCAATGGGGAAAAGAAAAAGCTATAGAAAAAGTCACATCTCCTCCATGTAGAGTTTGGTAGCCGAGAAAAGTTGAGAAAAAGTCACATTTCCACCAATTAGCATTTGGCAGCCAAGAAAATCAAAAGGAAAAGCTCCTTAAAACAAAGAAACTCTAGAAAACCCAATAACACCAATGAAGGTTCTAACTGTTGGAAAAATAGCATGGAGTGAATAAAAAATTGATATTTTTTATGTTTACTTGAAGATATTATTAAAAGTGGTAAAAATCCTGAGTCCCACATAGGAAAAGAAAGAGATAATATATGAGTTTATATGCTTATGAGTTGGACATTGGATCGGGCTTTTGACATATGTGGACCGGTCTACTTGTCCAAATAATAATATTTTATTATTTTAATTTTTGAGTCTTTGCAGTGCAGTTTAGTTAAGATCATAACTGCACCGTACCTTATTTTTACGGTTACATGTGTGGTGCGGTATGGTTTAAAGTTTAGTCAAAACCATAACCGCACCGCATCTCATTTTTGCGGTCACATATGCGGTGCAGTATATAAGATACGATTTGAATGATTTGAAGTTGATATATTTTTCAAATTTTGGGCTTTTTCTACCTAGCCCAAAACTAATTTTCCCTTTGTTTTGGTCGAAGTTTTAAACTATTGAGTTAGTTTTTCTTTATTTTGGGCTAGCTTTCTTAATCAACACTTGCTAGGATTATCAAACTATTTTTTTTTTTTTTTTTTGTGAAAACTAGGGTTATTAAACTATTAATAATATATTTAATATTAAAAATAATTAAATATATTAATATATAGAAAGGGTGCAGTGTAGTGCGGTTTGTGAGTTTTCTTATAATAAAACCGCAAACCGCACTGCACCATGTGGTGTGGTGCGGTGCGATGCAATATTACTTGCGGTGCAGTGTGGTTATGCCATTTTGCGGGCGGTTTTGGTGTGGTTTTTACGGTTTGTACGGTTTACGCAGTTTGGTGAACACCCCTAGTTATTACTGAAACAGAGTGTCTGTTCAGTAACGTATTATTTTTCATAATCCCTCATTCATAAAAACTACTTTTCAGAGAGAGAAAAAAAATCCTCTCTAAGTGAGAATATTTTGTGCGTTTCATTTTGTCTCAAAGAGAGAGAAAGAGACATTGAGTAGTTCACAAGAGCACGACCTTGTGTGCTTTGTTTTCATGTTGTAGATCATTTTATCCTGAAAGACAGATGTCCGTGAGTCTCAAAGCACCACAATGATTGTGTGAGGGGCGAAATCTGCTTTAAGGAGATTATGTTAAATACAAGACTTGATCTGAATCATTCATCCTTCCTTCATGCATTTGGTTTGTGAGTTTCTAATTATTTGCAGATTTCTAGTATCAATTTATTGTTTTGTCTATCGCATTTATTTTTGCTATTGCTTATAATTAGATCTTTGTATTGTTCCCTTTTGCTTAATCACAAAAGTAAATTGTAAGTAAACTGTTGAAATATAACCAACACTAACTCCACCACAAAGTTGCCATCAAGCCCCAAGCAAATATCAAACTCCTAATACCCATGTTGGCCAAACCCAAATTCAATAAACCCAATCACCCTTAACCTATAGAAAACTGTTGACCCACCCCCACAAGATCTTCATCACAAAATAGACAGATGAGAAAGAAAGAGGATCCATCATCAGCAAGATTCAAATAGCCATGTAAAGAAGATTAAGAGAGAAAGAAAGAGTCAGGTGATATTAGGAAAAAGAAAAGAGAAGAAAGAGAGAGTCAAATTCGAACAAGCAAATGAAAAAAAAAAATTGAGAGAAAAAGAGAAATTTAGGTGAGATAGCAAAAAGAGATAGATCCGAGTAACGGCAAGCATTCACACCGTTTGTGTTGAGGATTAAATTGGTTATTTTTTAAAAAATTTTGGATGTGTTTGGCATTACCCCAAAGCTCAGGGTAATTTATTGGAATTCACCTAGAAGGTGTTTTTTTTTTTTATTTTTTTTATTTTTTTATTTTTTTTATTTTTTTAACAAGATAAAATTTCTATTCTAGCCTAATCTAAGTATATATGTGTGTGAAACTCCCTCCTGGAAACTTTAACTCCAGCCCTTGTCCCCCACACCCCACAAGCATTTATACTTGTGAAGTGACCATCACACTGTGGGTGAGTGACGGTTACCTAGAAGTTAATATTGTCTTTGTTATGTTTAACTTCATATCAAGTTATCCTTATTGTTCCTTCTCAAAAAAAGTTAGCCTATATTATTAACTTATTTACGTAAAATGCCTATCTGGCAAACAGTGTACACTACTAGCATACGTGTAGCCAATAAAATAATAATTTCTACTTAAAAAGCTTTAAGAATAGGGTCCAGTAACTATTAGTTATTAACTAGTCATAAATACAAGGTTAAATAACTGTTTTCTTCTCCTCTTGCTAGGAGTGCTTTTTCTCATCTAGGGTGAGACTTTCTTTTACTTTTGTGCCCTTAGATTTACTTGGTCCACCTTTATTTTACCTTTATTATTTTCTTTTCCCTTTCTATTTGTTCTCAGAGTTTCTTTTGTCTTTACTGTTTTTTCTCTTCCCTTCCTATTTGTTCTCAGAGGTTCGTTTGACTTCAGTGTTTGTTCTCTTCCTTCCTATTTGTTCTCAGAATTTCTTTGTCCTTAGTATTATTCACTGTTCTTTCCTTATCCATCATGGATTCGGACTTCATTGAGAGATTACAGCGCATCAATTTAACCTCTGAGGAGGGTAAGGCTATTACAGTTCGTTCAGATCACCATGAGAAGATTCTTGAGGAGAGTAACCTCAGTCTTATTGGCCGATTCCTTACAGCAATACCCATCAATCTTCGTGCAGCAAAAAATCTTTTAAGGTCTGTTTGGAAGTTTGGTTAGGATCTAAAAATTATTGATGTTGGGAATGGGCTTATTTAGTTCAAGTTTGCCATGGAGAGCCAATTATTATGGATTGTCAACAATGGACCATGGAGTTTTGACAATCACATACTGCTTCTTAGACGTTGGGAGAAAGGGATGACAGCATTTTCTGTCTAGTTTTTGCAAATCCCTATATGGGTACAGGTATGGGATTACCCTTTGATTTAATTAATGTAGAGGCAGGTAGGGATATTGGTAATGGTATTGGCCATGTTGTTGACATAGATTGTAAAGCTATTTCATCAAACAAGCTTGGTTTCTTTGAATATGGGTTGAGATGCCATTAGACAAACCTATTCGACGAGGGGCTCTTGTTATTAGTCCAGAGGGGNGGAAATTTGACCAAGGCAATCCATGAAAAAGGTGTTGCCGAGTATGCCAGGGACGAGGCTGTGAGAGCCAAAGACGAGACGGTATTTGCGAAAATAGACGCTGAGCGCTCTGTGGAAAAGGCAGAGGAAGATGCTTTCGCAAAAGGGGTGGCTAAGACTGAAGCCATCCTTCGGGCTCAAGTTCCTGCAGTGTGCAGGCATTATTGCTCTCAAACTTGGCATGAAGCCCTCAATCAAGCAGGGGTTGATGCCTCATCTGATCTTAGAAGGGAGGACAGGGTATATTACCCTATTGCCATTCGTGAGGTTGCACCTACTGCTCTTGGGGAGGGATCCTCATTACCATCGGTTGAAAGTCAGGATAGGACCGCCGAGGATGTGCCGTTAACTGATCAACCATCCGAGGAGGTTGAGCCCCAAAGAGTGTTGGGAGAAGTTGTAACCGAGGGTCAGGGAGTACCACAAGACATGGCAAGTCCTCCGACAGACCTTTTGAAATCAAGCCCTTAGGCCTTGGCCCAGATCTTTCGATTTACCTATTGACTTAATTTGCCTATTGAATTGAGAAAACTAGTATACGGCATAGGATGAATTTGTTTATCTTCTCTTTTATCTCATTTTGTTTCTTGCCTCAGTGGCGTTGTAAGGGAATTGTATACTTTCTTTTTGAATTGAATACTTAATACTTCGCTTCCAACTAATGATATTTTCTTTTCTTTTGCTTACTTTACTATTGTATTCTGCTCAATATTCGTATTCTATTTTTGAGTTCGCCTCGTGAAACCATCTGTTATCCTTCGAATATAAATCTAAAGATCGTAGCATAGCTTGATTCTAAGTAACGCTCTGGTTTTTCTCTAGATAGTTATTTTCTCTATGGGTTTGAGTCCGAGGACCATGCAACACTCTGGTTATGCCCAGTACTTCTATTTTTCTATAAGTATTTAGTTTTCCATAGGCTTGGGTCGAGGACCATGCAATGCCTCGGCTCTGTCTAGTACCCAGATATAATGGGGTGTGTAGTTTTACCATAAGTTTGGGTCCGAGGACCATGCAATACCTTGGCTCTGTCTACCACTTCTATTTTTTGTAAGTATTAGATATAATGGTGTGTGTAGTTTTACCATAGGCTTGGGTCGAGGACCATGCAATACCTTGGTTCTGTCTACCACTTCTATTTTTTGTAAGTATTAGATATAATGGTGTGTGTAGTTTTACCATAGGCTTGGGTCCGAGGACCATGCAATACCTTGATTCTGTCTACCACTTCTATTTTTTGTAAGTATTAGATATAATGGTGTGTGTAGTTTTACCATAGGCTTGGGTCCGAGGACCATGCAATACCTTGGCTCTGTCTACCACTTCAATTTTTCCTGTAAGTATCTAGTTTCTCCATAGGTTTGGGTCCGAGGACCATGCAATACTTTGGTTCTGTCTAGTACCAGGTATAATGGTGTGTGTAGTTTTACCATAGGTTTGGGTCCGAGGACCATGCATACCTTGGCTCTGTCAACCACTTCAATTTTTCCTGTAAGTATCTAGTTTCCCCATAGGTTTGGGTCCGAGGACCATGCAATACCTTGGTTCTGTCTAGTACCCAGGTATAATGGTGTGTGTAGTTTTGCCATAGGTTTGGGTCCGAGGACCATGCAATACCTTGGCTCTGTCTACCACTTCAATTTTTCCTGTAAGTATCTAGTTTCCCCATAGGTTTGGGTCCGAGGACCATGCAATACCTTGGTTCTGTCTAGTACCCAGGTATAATGGTGTGTGTAGTTTTACCATATGTTTGGGTCCGAGGACCATGCAATACTTGGCTCTGTCTACCACTTCAATTTTTCCTGTAAGTAGAGGTTTGTTCTCAGATCGCTTTACTGGAGATGACTACTCTTTGCGTCAAATTATGATCTTTACACGTGGCATTGATCTCGCCTCCAACTCGAGGCCCATCTTTTTCATTTATGAAGCGCCCTTTGTCTGTTCGTGTTCCGCGCTCGACGCTCCGGTGCGCGAAACGCGCCTTCATTAATGTCCTCGTAAATTGACACGAGTCCAACCGTCCGTGGCCTCCTTGGAAATTGGCGACTTCATTACTAACCCAGCTGATAATACTCTTTTCGAACTCTGCATGAATTAATTCTCACCAACCCCATCCCCTATATAAAGTAAGGAGATGGTTCCTCCACAACCCATGAACCTCTCAACACAAACAGAACAAAACACTTTCTTCCAACTTCCCATGCCCTTTTAACAACCCCACCGGAATTGTTACCGGGACTGACAAAAATCGGTATGGCCGCAGCCCCCACTGGGCTTTCGGTGCGGCAGAGTCTAGGCGTAACCTGATGGTGCCCTTCGAGGTATCCCAGAGGGACGTTGCTAGAGAACCTAACGTCTTTCCTCGGAGCACACCCCCGACGAGGAAGGCGTGCGAATTCACCTCATGGGCGGTGCTCGAGTGTTGCCGTCTCCAACGGCCAACACTTGAGAGGAACGGAGAGAATCGAGGGAACATCAAGGGGGAGGGTATCCCGGAGCCCTGCATCTGCTCCTCTCTTTGTTCCAGCTCCGCCTAGCCGAGAAAGAAGTTGTTGAGGGCCTGGAGACAGGATTGTCCTTCACCTCCTCCACCCCTTGTCAAGCCCTCCCATTCTCTTGGTGCCATAAAAGCACGGGTTGACACTTCTCTCCGGCCAGTTCTTTCTTAGGGCGGCTCCACCTGGGCCTCTGATTGTAGGAATAGCAGGTGGCTATTAGCTCGTAAATTTGCTTGTAAAACAGGCCTACCTGAGCCTCTGATTGTAATATGTAACTTTTTTATGCATGAAATAATAATATTAAAATCTTCCTTTGTTTGTCTTTTTTTTACTGCCAAATCTTCTATATATTTTTTTTCTTTTTTTTTTCAACCTACTGTAAAACGAATACTTAGAACTTAGAACACTTACCTGGTGCGCCGGCCAGCACCCTAATCCTTCCCACAGACGGCGCCAATTGTAGGGACTCAATTTGGATTGACCCTGAGTGATGGGTTTCAGCCCAATAAGCCCAAACAATAAATTTATAGAGAGTGGGTTGACAGGTTTAGGTGCTGGCCGTCGATCACCATGCATGAACTTTTCTTATAAAAAATGCTAAGAGTTTCTTTACAAATGGGGGGATGCTCCTCGGCCTGTGGCCGAGGAGACCTTATTGTTCTCCCTTTTCCCCCCCCCTCGTTTACTTTACTAGCTTTTTTTTATAGTTTTCATCTTCCTATCTCCTCCTTCCATCTGTTGATCATCTATTTGCCTTTTGTCTGGTCGTCCGTCCCATCAGAGGCATTATCGGTACTCAAGTGATTCACTCTGATCAACGTTATCCTGCCAAGGGGTTACCTCCCCATTAATGCGGCCAGGGGGGTTAGTTGAGTGCATTAAATATGAGAGTGACAGCTTGCTTTGGGGTTAGTCCCTCCCAAAATCGCCTTTGTCAGGCCGAGGATAAGGTGGTCCTCGGCGTGGATTGGGAAAAGACTTTCCCCCACCTTAGCCCTGAATAGCCTGTGCTCCTCAGCCTGGGCCTTGGGCCTGCTACGTGATGGGCCGAGGCTATCAGGCCCATGGGCCCCACAGATCCAATCTTTAAATTTCGAGTTTTTGTAGTCTAAAATTATACATAAAAAATAAATTTATGATAAATAAATAAATACAATTAACATGAAATTTGACAGCGTTTTAAGAATATAAAGAAACATGAATTCAACAATTGGATTTTCAAAATTGATATGTTAATTTATTTAATGAGAGTTTAGCTTTAGGGTAAATTAATTTTGTACCAAATTTTGTCCTTAACTTTAGTCTTTAAAATATATTAGGTCCTTACAAAAAAAAAATCCCAAGAAAATTTTTATCTAACAAAAATTTTGATAGAGATTAACTTGCAAATTGGTAATGAGATTATCATGAAAAATTTCAAAAAAAAAATTTGTGAGAAAGACTTTATGTGTGTTGTGTGTTTGTGTGTGAGTTTTTTTTTTTTGGGTCAATTATGAATTCTCTTTTAATTATTTTGTTTTGTAATTTAAGTTTACCATTCTGGAAAATATTTCTGGAGCCGCCATTGCATGTGTATATAAGCTTTTAGGCACCTTCCTTTTGCAAGTTGATTTTTAAAAGTGAGTATTACTCATGGATTTGTATCATTTATTATTAGAGCCAACCGTCACATCGAGTAATCGAATATAGCTCATTGAGTATGGAATCACAAATGAGTTGCAACTTTGTGTTCAGATCTTGGAGGGGTGACCTAAAGGCTAGATTAAAATAAATTGCCAAGTCATTGAATATCTGATAGGTGAGTGAGGCTACCAAAAAAGAAAAAGAATTTAAAAAAATACCATTGGGTTAGTGTTGATAGAGTGAGCCAAAGTGGACATCGGCTGCATAGCGTGATAATATGTTATGATCCAGGTATCTCACATAGATTAAGTGTAAGTTTAACCTTGTGTATATAAGCTCTTAGGCACTTTCCTCTTGCAAATTGATTTTCTAAGGTGAGTTCTACCCTTGAGTTTGTATCAAACTTGGCAATATGAAAATCTAAACTCATTTTATTTTTCATGCTAATTTCACGAGTTTCAGTGTTTAATTTATATATGATTAACACAATTAGAAGCCAATTCAAACTGGTTTTATAAAATGAATGCATAATAGTCAAGCACATGTAATTTCTTTTTAAAAAAATTCAATTTGACAAGCTTTAGCATTTTTGGATAGACTAGGTATGTGTGTTTAATTTATGCTTAACACAGTTAGAACTAAGAAGCGAATTCAAACTGGTTTTATAAAATGAAAGCATAATAGTCAATCACATTTATTTATTTTTATTTTTTTAATTTTGAATCCTTGAAATTTCTAAAAAAACAAGGATTCCTGTTGTTGAATCTCTATAATAAGCTCTTATTATCATAATAAAATAATAAATAGAGTGTTTGATCACAGTTTGTAATCAATTGAATTATATTTAAGATGATTTTTTACAAAAACAAACAAAACAGAAGTCAACAACATTTTTTTTTTTTTTTTTTGGAGAATCAAAACTCAACAACTTTGATTGAATATATATATTTTTTTTAAAGCGCAACTTTGATTGAATTAAGTAAACCTTCAACAACCAAAAAAAAAAAAAAAAGCATTTTTTTACTCTTTTATTATAGATTGATAAACATTCCTCGTACTAAAACAAATACAATACCTCCTCCACATGTACTCTATCTGCTAACATGCGCTGGTCCCCTGTTCCGCGCCATTTAGTGCTCTACCTTTGAAGGTTTCAACCGTAATGGCAATTGGCAGTTGGCTTTTCACAAAGAAACAAAAAAAATAGAGAGAGAGAGAGAGAGAAAGAAAGAAAAAAAAAAACACTTTGTTTAGAGAGAGAAAGATTCAGAGAGAAAAATGACAACCCATACCCATCTTTATTTGCCTGCCTCCTCATCTTCAACCAGCTCTTTCACATCTTCGTTTTGATCTCTCTCTCACGAATCCATAAATATCCTTCTCTCTCTCTCTCTCTCTCTCTCTCTCTGGTAGTTGGCTTTGATTTTTCATCTAACCTAATCCAAAATATAAACACTTGGGTTTTCTTTGTTGACCCTTTTTTTTTTTTTTTCCTTCTTCCTTCTCTTTCAAAAAGTTCCAACCTTTTTTCTCTGAATTCTCTAAAAACTTTAGCTTTTTTTTTTTTTTTTTTTTTTTAAATTCTTTGTTCTCCTATATACCCTCCTGTGTAAAGTTTTCAATTTGATCCCTTCCTCTCAATTTAACTTGGGTTTTCTTTGTAGACCTTTTTTTCTCTTTCTTCTTCCTGTATCTATAAAGTTGGGTTTTTTGGTTGATTTGTTTCAATTTCTCAAATACCCATTTCTTCTTTGACCTCCTTCTGTCTGTTTTTTTTTTTGGGGGAAATTGATCAGCTTTTTCATTCCTCCTCACCCACTTTCCAAAAAAAGTTCAATTTGGTAGCTACCCTTTTCATCTCTAGCCTTGTTGAAGCAGGAGATGATGATGATGACAATGGAGGGGATGATGGATAAGGGTGTGTTGGATGATATAATAAGGAGGCTATTGGAAGGGAAAGGAGGGAAACAGGTGCAGCTATCTGAGGGGGAGATCCGTCAACTCTGTGTCAACGCCAAGCAAATCTTCCTCTCACAGCCTAATCTCCTCGAGATTCATGCCCCGGTTCGCATATGCGGTCAGCTCTCTTGTAACCTTTTTGTTGATCATGATCATGATGATGATGTTCTTGATGTTGTTGAATTATGTAATTACAGGATGATTTGTGATTATATGTTTTTTTTTTTTTTTTTTGGTGGATGATTATAAGAATGATGTGGGTTTGTCATAATTTGAATGAACATATCATTTTTTTTATAGAAAAATCTTATATCAGAGATAATTTGTATACCATGTTAATATCAAGGTTTGGCAGTCTTGTGCCCTTTTGAGGTGGTGTTTGGCAATAGAAATTCTAGTTGTGAAGGGATTGTGGATTTATAGGTGAGTTGCAAGGATTATTGTTTTGTGTTTGTTTCTGTTTTTGGGGATTAGCCTATTGGTTCAGTATTTGTGTTTGATTATTCTGCTATTCAAATTGTGTACACAACTTGCCATTTGATGTGGATTATTACCTCACAGTTTATTTTTTATGAACTGGAGGGAAGAATTCATAGACAAAATGCAACCAAATAGCACGCACTTGGTGTTACTTAACATTTATCTACCTTGCTCCCCCTGGTCCTAATATTGCAGGCCTTTTACAGGTGACATACATGGGCAATACCTAGACCTACTAAGGCTTTTTGAATATGGTGGCTACCCTCCTACTGCAAATTACCTCTTTCTTGGGGATTATGTTGATAGAGGCAAGCAAAGTTTGGAGACAATATGTTTGCTCCTGGCATACAAAATAAGACATCCTGACAGAGTCTACATGTTGAGAGGAAACCATGAAGACGCAAAGATCAATCGGATTTATGGGTTTTATGACGAGTGTAAACGGAGGTTTAATGTTAGGCTATGGAAAATATTTACCGAGTGCTTCAACTGTTTGCCTGTGGCTGCACTCATTGATGACAAGATACTTTGTATGCACGGGGGACTGTCTCCAGAGTTGCAAAATTTGGATCAAATAAAGGAGATTTCAAGGCCTACTGATGTACCAGATAGTGGTCTCCTCTGTGATCTGCTATGGTCTGACCCTGATCCAAATGTTGAGGGATGGGCAGAGAGTGATCGAGGTGTTTCATGTACCTTTGGACCTGATAGGGTCGCCGAGTTCTTGGACAAGAACGACCTTGATCTCATTTGCAGAGGTCATCAGGTAAGACAGTTTTATTTTGAGCAAGCCCTAACCTACAGGCAGTAAAAGCCTTCTTTTCTTTATTTTATTTTATTTTTTTCATATAGCTTCTTTAAGGATATCCCTTTAAGTTTAGCAGTAGGATCCTACCCACTAGAATTTAGCCAAAACGATGCCACATTTAAATAGAATATGGATATTATGGTTTTGAACAGCCATCCCACTTTAAACCAGAGAAACCCTTAGAGCATCTGTAACCTGGAAAATTAAAAAAATTATGTACTATAGTAACATCACATTGTTTGATTCTTTTTCTACTGTTGAATCATTTTATTTAATAGTAATTTTTATTTCTTTCTATCAAATATGAGATTCATTTATAATACAGATATTGCAAGAAGTGAAAAATTTAGCCGCCATTCCAAAGGTCCTAGTGTTATCAAACAAATGTGACAGAACAGGTTGCAGTTTATGGTTGGTAGTTAGTAACTTAGTATCCCTATGCATCCTTTGGCATAATAGTAATGCTATGGATATAACATTTTTTACTACTTGTTAAGATGGTAAGTTATTGATTTTCACATTGATACACTACTGATACCACTTTATTGTCTATCGTTGACAACTTATCACTTCAACAGTTGTAAAAAAAAAGTTGTGTATACTTATGTTTGCAAAATGAATTTTGGCCATCATTTGCAAAATCTACTGCTAGGAGACTGACCTTCATTCAACATTCCATATTAAGACATTTTTAAATTTATTGCAGGTGGTGGAGGATGGATATGAGTTTTTCGCTAAACGGAGATTGGTCACAATATTTTCAGCTCCAAACTATGGTGGAGAGTTTGATAATGCAGGTGCTCTATTGAGTGTTGATGAATCTTTAGTGTGTTCTTTTGAGATATTGAAACCAAGGGATGCTAGGGCATCAGCAAGCGGGTCTAGTACAATGGTGAAACTTAAAAAGGTAAATGCACATTTATATACTTCCTACCTTTTTTCTATTTTGCTAATATTGAAACATATTGAAGCCATAGGATACTAAAGCATCAGAATGTTGGATGTCAATGATTTTTCTTCCTTTTTTTTTTTCTCTTTTTCCACCCCCCCGCAGCAACTGAACTATGCACCTAAAGGTTCTGATCTCTTTTTCTTGTCTTTGCACAGCCACCTAAAACTGGAAACATCTGATTATTTGGAGATTTCTTCTGTTCAAATAGGAGGCACAGCAAGTGATACAGCAAGCTCACTTCGTGTTAGGGTTTGAATTATGTGTTAGTAGACAGGTTTGGCGAAGAAGAAGCATTGCCGTTGTTATATTCGATCTTGCTGATAATATGATTACACAGGAGATATTTACAAGAATTGTAAATTGACAACCAGACTCTTCTGTGCAGAAGCAGAGATTTTTGCTTTAGAACACCTTTTCATCACTGTATTTGCATGTGAGTGTGCAATTTGGGAGTATTGATTAAGAATCGCCTGCCTTAATCTTTGTTGCGCACATTTGTACATCTAGAACCATTTGTGGTTTGTTCAATTGTTCAAGAGGCTCCTTATTGGTCAAAAACCTGTTAAAATAGTTAAATTACGTGTATGAATTCCAATTGAACTTTTGACTTGGATTTCCTCATTGAACAACTGAAGATTGTGCTCCTTTTGTAATGACTGAAAGCAATTAGATGAACAATTCAAACATGAATTTTCTCATGGAACATGTGAATATTGTGCTGCATTGAAATGACTGGAAGCAATTCATTTCAATGAAGCAATTAGATGAACAATTCAAATAACAGGAAACAAGTAAAAATATCACAATATAAGAGGCATTGCCTCAATAAGCACAGAACTTTTGACTTGAACTTCTCAGTGAACATCTGAAGATTGTGCTCCTTCTGTAATGACTGAAAGCAATTAGATGAACAATTCAAACATGGATTTTCTCGTGGAACTTTTGAATGTTGTGCTGCTTTGAAATGACTGGAAGCAATTAGATGAACAATTCTATTTCTAATAACAGGAAACAAGTAATTATCAAAATATACCAGGCATTGCCTCAATAAGCACAGAGCAGAAATGATTTAGGCTGCGTTTGGTTCGATATAAATCGAATTCTGAGTGTAAAATGAATGTAGGGGAAATAATCCAAAAAATGATTTTCAAGTAACATTTTGAAAATGCTATTTTCTTACAAATTTTTCACATTTTCTCAGCCATTTTTTCAGCTTTCAAACAAATTTTATATCAAAAAATCAACTAGCACCCACAGAAAATCCATCACCATCCGCACAAAACCCACCACCACACAACACAAAATCCACCAAAACACCCGCACCCACAAAAAATCTACCACTATCTACACAAAACCCACTAGCACACAATAGAAAAACCACCAAAACACCACCACCCACACCACCACAACAACAACAAAAAAATCAGAGATCAAAGAGAGAGATTGAGAGATTGAGAGAAAGAGAGATAGATCGGGAAAAAGAGATCGGTCTTCAGCGGCGGCGACGAGATCAGTCTTGGGTGGTGACGACAAGAACGAAATGCAAGGCTCTGATCTAAATGGCGACGACGTTGAGGAAGAAGAGAAAAAAAAGAGGAAGTTTGGCCAACACATGAGGTAGTAGGGCGGTGTGATTTGGGCAGTGGGGCGGCACGATCTAGGCTGGCCGAAGCTTGGCTGGGCTAGCTAGAGCTTGGCTGAGGTGAGGCGTGATCTGGGTTTTGGACCATGTGCTCGTGCTCTCTCTCTCTCTCTCTCTCTCTCTCTCTTTGTGAGTCCTGGAATTCGTTTGAAGGGAAAATGAAGTCTACATTGGTTTTACGGCTAAAGTGGGTGATTTTACGCTCAATGTGAAATTGATTTTCCATTTGACCATATTTTCTGTTGGAGCCAAACACACACAAGGGTGAAAAAATAATTCCGAAATTCATTTTCAGTTGAAACAAATGCAGCCTTAATAACTTTTTTAATCTCGGCCACAGCCACAGGTAGAGCAAAAAGAGTCTTGTGCCTACCAAACTCACGAGTCAGGACTCCCTTGCTTAAAGGCTCTACAATTATCCACAAAAGAGTGTACCTATACCCCTCTAGATAGCCTTCCAAGAGATGGCTCCTACTTGAATGGCTTAAAGGAAATATTGTGGGATACTTGGATGCTCTTCCGGAGGACCAATGTCAATGGTAGGTCTGTTCCTAAGTCTTGTGCACTAAACTGTGGAGACAGAACGATACCCATCACGTCCACAGGCACAAGAGAGGCATGAGTTTGAAAGTTGGGAAAAAATGGCTATAGAGGCCTTTAATCCGTGGACGACTTAATAGTTGGCAACATTATCCTGCTCTAATTTCCATGGAAACGGCATTGCCATTAGATGAAGATAAGGAATGATAATACTCTCTCACCTCAAAACCCCAACGAGATGCCATTAGACGAAGATGGGGTAAATCCTATTGGGCTATACCAAAAGTCCTCAAATGATTCTTAATACAACCCTAGGAATAACAACAGCTGGCTTCTGCCCCTACAGAAACTAACACTATGTATGGTGCTATGTAAGTTAATAAAAGAAAGGATTGGGAAGATAATATAGAAATAGAATAGCTTTAGGATCTCATCCTTCCAATGTCTGTCTTTAAAAGTTTATAAACAAAGGCATACAAATGAAATAAACATATAATTTTACTCTTATTATATCCTAAATCTTTTTTTTTTTTTTTTTTAAGTAATAATTTTATTGATATCAAAAAAAGCAGAGCACCCTAGTACACAGGGAGTGTACAAGGGGTCAAAAATCAGGAACAAAAATTACAAGAATCTAGGAAATCAAAAAAAGATAAAAATGATTGGTTCCGCAATGCAACCAACCAATCCATTAAAGTTCTAAAGAAAAATAGCTTCAAGTCTAATATAAATCTCTTCTTATCTTCAAAGCACCTACTATTTCTTTCTCTTCAAAGGCACCACAATAAGCAATGGGGAACAATCAACCATATATACCCATTTTGATGACAACCATATATTTCCTTGACCTTTTATTAATTAATTCATTTACTTGACCTTTTATTTATATTCATATAAAATAGAAGCAAAGCATAATTTCCCCTCAATTAATTAAGGGAATGATGTGTTTCACACAAATTGAACTGAACAGTGAACACATATATAGGAATGGAACAGAATGAGCCATTTCCTCCAATGCCATTCCGCGTCTTTCCCATTATTCTGTCTTTCCGTGATATTATGGAAGGAAGAGTAAGAGGGATAACGAAAAAATCATTTTCTAAACAAGAGCCACGGATGTTAAACATCTAAAGTAAACCAATCTTCAAAACCAAGGCATAATCTACCTTTCAGAAGAGCAAATAAAATTAACAAAAAATATTCACTTATAACATTATAAGTTGAAACAAAAAAGATGAAGACTCGCATGTTATTTTTCAAAAACTATTTATGTTCACATACAAAGAGTCATCTTCTACTTCCTTTCCTACTTCCATGGTTACTAGACAATTTCTGGTCATTGATCTTGCCTTCCAGTTTCCTTGCAGTGCGTTGAATAGCCGCAAGCTTCTGGCGTTGGCTATGGCTCTTCCTTTTGCTGCATGATCATTAACAGTAATAAGTAAAAGATCAATGCTCTTCTAACAACAGTGAAGTGCTATTGATAAGCCCTTATCACAATTTCTTATTGAAAGGATGATAGGAACAAATTACACGTGCAGAATTACTTGGGGAAAAAAATTCGCTATTTTATGTGCTATACATTACAGTTTAATGCCATCTCAAAGCATAAAATATTAGAAGGAAAACAACAAACAAACAAAACCAACTATTGATCTTAGCGTCATCCCTTCACTGCAATCTTTTTTCTGTCACTTTTTAAAAGTGCAATTTTTTCTATTATTACTGGTAATGGTCTTGAACCCAACTTCACCCTCCACCCTGCTCTTACATTCTAGGGGAGGAGAAGCTATTCAAACTAGAGATAATTGGCTTCATCCTTCACTGCAACTTTTTAATAAAAAAAGGGGGCGCAGGTAAAAGAACAATACATGAAGAGGAGTTACCATAATTAACAAAAAGTGATATAAAAAGCTTGGGGAAGAAACCAGCGGCCTCAAAAAATTCAGCACATTCTACCTATAAAAAACATTCAGCACATTCTAAAGAATATTGTAATAAAAAACTGATCTCAGATGAGAAAGAGAATGCTCTGACCTTGTATACAATAATCCTGCTGTAAGAACCATCCCTCCCACTGCCCAAGAAACTCTTTCATTAAATGGCATTTCTCTCATCCATTGCAGGAAATCTTCGAATACCCCCAAAGTCTGAGCTTTATGGGGCACCTCAGAATGTGAAGCCCTCCATGAGTCAGCAACAGAATCCAGACTGGCTTTACCACCATAGCAAGATGATTCTTCCGTTCCAGTGTACATTTTGTCAGATGGGTTAACAGCAAAACCTGCAGCATGGCATAGTGCTGTGCCATTTGATACCCATTCCGAAGCCCTACCACAGACAAAGTCATTTACACCACATGGTGCTAGAACCTGGCAGGTAAAACTTTATCAGGACATGCTTTTGTTCACGCATTCACAACTAATAAAATTTAAATGCAAATTTTTATGTTACACTAAAAAATTCCCCGTACCCCTAGAACATTAAAAGGGGATGGCAAAGCACAACAGCTTAATATACCCAAGCCAGGAGCCCTCAACTCCTGTTGGATATAGGTAGCATTATCACATTAAGCATTCTTGGTCCCTAAACAAGTCTCAGTTCAAACGGAAGTCCAAAACTTTAAAATGTGGACTGTAAGTTTATCAGATTGCTATATAGAAGTGAGAAGATCTTCTAGTTTTAGGTGGACAAATCAAGCACAATTTCATACCATCCAGAAACTTTTTTTGATAAGTAACACCCCAGTTGAACTTTAAACCTGATCTTTTGATATATTTTCAGTGTAGAAGTGAAAGAGTTATCCGCACACCTGTGTCTTTGCATCCATAGAGAAGTAAGCATTAGAACAAGCCTTATAGACTTTGTCACAAAAAGAGCCACATATCAGAGGAGGTCCAGGCTGAACACCAACACGAGGATCACAGATCGAACATTCCAATAATTCCCATAAGTCCAAGCAATCTTGGCTGGCTTCTCCTGTTGAAGCCAGCCTCCTAACTGATAGAAGCGCAGGATGTGTCTGGGCTACATCACAACAAGTCTTTTTGCGAAACACCCTACAAAGGGTCAAATCTTTTGTTCCCTTACTTACCTTTTTGGGAGGTTTTCCTTCAGATGAGAAACGTGGAAAGCGACCACCTTGGGAGACGCACACTCCATCAGGTTTACCTACGATGAAATAGAATTAATGAATTTTCAAAAATTTAATTACATTTTGGTTTTTTTCAGAATTAAAAAACTTCAACTTCTTTCTTTCCTTTTCGTTTTGTATAAATATTATTAAAAAATTTTAGGCTAAAATGCAAAACTGACCCTCTAACTTTCTTCAGATTTCATTTCAGTCCTTTAACTTTACTTTTGTTCATTTCAGTCCTCTAAGTTTCAGATTTATTTAATCAAGGTCTTTCCGTTAACTTTTGTTAAAATTTTTTGAAAAAAAAAAAAGTTGGAAAATATTTTTCAACCATTAATTGAATTTTTTTAATTTAAAAAATTTGATAAAAAAATTATAAAATTGAAAAATTAACCACAACATATAACAAAAGTTGATAGAAAAGCCTTAATTGAATAAACTTGAAAGTTAGAGGACTGAAATAAACAAAAGCAAAGTTAAAGGACTGAAATAAAATCTGAAGAAACTTAAAGGGTCAGTTTTGCATTTTATCCAAAACTTTAACTTCAAAAGGATGAAAGTTAGTCTGTCCAACAGATGCTCTAACTCAAAATCATTTAAGATGAATTCCCTAAAGCTATAGACCCCATTTCACCAGAGTGATTAGGTCAATAACTAATACTTCAACAATAAATAATAAATTAAATCCAAATTTTGACCCCAGCAGCACTCAGATCCCATGCTTATTTGCAAAAAATTATTACACCCACACCAACAGAATACAACATAAAGTAGAAAAACTAAGAGATGAAAGGTCAAGGCCACTTCCATTGCTGCTCATTTAAGAGAAACCTATAATACTAAAAGGGCAGCCCAACACACATATCTAGGCCAATTTGTAGGCCTGCAATGAAGTCAAACTGATCACCATAGACATACCACTTTTTTTTTTTAAAGGTAATAGATATTTTCATTAATAAAAAAGTACATCATGTTCACAATGATGAACAGATTGTACTTGAAACAAATACAAAAAAAAACAAAATCACAGAGAAACAGAAACAGATTGCAGGAAATCAAATACGTGAATACACTGTGTAAAACCCCAAATATGAGACCAACCAAACAATGTCCCAACTAACAACACCATAGACATACCACTTATGTCAGCTTTAACCACAAGTGTGCCTCTTCAAGGGTTGTTAACCTAATGCCACTTAAGCCCAAAGTCAATTTCCACAAACAGAGCAGAAGACAAAGTTGCTCCCACTAGTTGCTAGATAGGTTGTACCTATCATAAGGTTATGTAGACAAGAAAAAGAGCTGTGATCCCAACTTGGTGGAAGCAAGCCTGTGTGTGTGTTTATCTGTTTGCTCACTGGCACGTATGTGCCACATAAAGATTGAAGAAAGAAGGTTGAAGTTTCGTAAAGCAAGACAAAGGAATCTAAAAAGTAAAACTATATATGCACACACAAACACACTTGCTTTAGCAGTTACCACAAAAAACAAGCTTTTGACATCTAAACTTGTCTAAATTTCTTTACCTAAGGAAATGAATCCAAAAAGAAAAATAATCATTCACAACAGCAATCGGTGTTGCTAAAACAACATGAAAGCATCGCTTCCTGAAACGCGAATCCAGAACTTGAAACAAAATTACCACCTCAGCAAACATTCACATAACAAATTACCACCTCTATCCAATATTGTGAATTTTCTGAAAACATACCCTACAAGGCTACAACTAAAGAGCAACGTCTGCAAGATTAGAACTAATATAAGGGCAAATATGCTTTCTTTGAAAGCACAATGCCACAAAAACGGTTTCCATCTCATTACAATATTATTCCTCAACCCACACTATTTTATAGACCCCAATTGTGACCCTCAAATTCTTCCTGACCCTAATAACACAATTACTAGCCTTAGCTAACACAACATAAAAACACAACATTTAACTATTTAAGCCAATTCTTTTCTTTTCTTCCTAAAATTCTCTCAACTACCAACCATTAGTGACAACATATTCTAAACTAACCATCCCTAATTTTCAATACCCATCAGAGAATAAAAAATTTAAAACTTACCCAAATCCATAAAACATTAAACCCCACAACAACTACAACAACAACAAACAGTGATAGCCTTTTAGATATTGATGCTCCTATAAATCATAATAAATGTAAGTTTTAATACCCAAATGGAAATTAAAGAAAATGGTTTTATCAAGAATCAGAAAACTGCAAATCTTCCCATCAAAAAGAAGAAGAAAACTGCAAATCTTTACAAGGTAGAGTCCTAAACAAAGAGAGAGAAAGCTTACCAAATGAAAAGGAGAGGAGAAGATTGAAAAACAGAAGCAATATGAGAAACCCAGAATCCATTTTCTTCCTACTTTTCCTCTGGCACTGAACTGAGGGACTTCTGCTATATTTCCATGGTGACCAAGATTGGCTGACTCTGGAGACTGGAGCAAAATGAACTTCGGGTTTTGGTTGCCCGATTTCCCAATATTTCGGAATATAAATACGGGTTAAACCCGGTTTGGATTAACTAAGGGCCTGGGCCATGTAATCCATTATACAAAATTCAGCCCATGTTATCTAGGAAAGCCCTTTTAGTTTAAGTACCTTTTTTTTTTTTTTGGGGGGGGGGGGGGGGGGTGGGGG